>NC_053497.1:2736497-2828997 GCF_905171775.1 Rana temporaria
CTCTTCTTCTTCTTCTTCTTCTTCTTCTTCTTCTTCTTCTTCTTCTTCTTCTCCTTCTCCATCTTCTTCTCCTTCTCCTTCTCCTTCTTCTTCTCCTTCTCCATCTTCTTCTCCTTCTCCATCTTCTTCTTCTTCTCCTTCTCCGTCTTCTTATCGTTCTCCTTCTCCTTCTTCTTCTCCTTCTCCTTCTTCTTCTCCTTCTTCTTCTCCTTCTCCTTCTTCTTCTTCTTCTTCTTCTTCTCCTTCTCCTTCTCCTTCTTCTTCTCCTTCTCCTTCTTCTTCTTCTTCTTCTCCTTCTCCTTCTCCTTCTTCTTCTCCTTCTCCTTCTCCGTCTTCTTCTCCTTCTCCATCTTCTTCTCCTTCTCTATCTTCTTCTTCTTCTCCTTCTCCGTCTTCTTCTTCTTCTTCTCCTTCTCCTTCTCCATCTTCTTCTCCTTCTCCTTCTCCTTCTTCTTCTCCTTCTCCATCTTCTTCTCCTTCTCCATCTTCTTCTTCTTCTCCTTCTCCGTCTTCTTATCGTTCTCCTTCTCCTTCTTCTTCTCCTTCTCCTTCTTCTTCTTCTTCTTCTTCTTCTTCTTCTTCTTCTCCTCCTCATTCTCCTCCTCCCTCTCCTTTACCTTCACCGTCTTCTTCTCTTTCTCCATCTTCTTCTCCATCTCCTTCTCCTCCTCCTTCTTCTCCTTCTCCTTCTTCTCCTTCTTTTTCTCCTTCTCCTTCTTCTTCTTCTTCTTCTTCTTCTCCTTCTCCTTCTCCATTTTCTTCTTCTCCTTCTTCTCCTTCTTCTTCTCCAAAGGTATACTCCGTTCAAAACTAAAACGCTTCTCTTGATCTCCAGTCAGCGACTTTGCCTAGGCTGAGATTTTCTCATCAGTCTGCTGCAGGCAGGAGAAGTCATTTCCACAGTCTCCCATCCCCCAGTGACTTTGCCTAGGCTGGGATGATGTCACCATCCTGCTGCAGGCAGGAGGAAGAAATTCCTCAGTCTCCTCTCCTACAATGACTTTGCCTAGGCTGGGATGATGTCATCAGTCTGCTGCAGGCAGGAGAAGTCATGTCCACAGTCTCCTCTCCCACAATGACTTTGCCTAGGCTGGGATGATGTCATCAGTCTGCTTCAGGCAGGAGAAAGCATTTTCTCAGTCTTCCCTCCCCCAGTGATCATACCGTGCCATTGTAATGCTGTAGCAAGTCACAAGGTGAGAGGCTGCTGGAGGAAGACATTCCTTAGTCTCCCCTCCCACGATGAATTAGCCTAGGCTGGGATGATGTCATCAGTCTTCTGCAGGCAAGAGGAGGCATTTCCTCAGACTCCCCTCCCCCAGTAACTGTGCCTAGGCTGGGATGATGTCAACAGTCTGCTGCAGGCAGCAGGAAGCATTTCCTCAGACTCCCCTCCCCCAATGACCGTGCCTAGGCTGAGATGATGTCAACAGTCTGCTGCAGGCAGCAGGAAGCATTTCCTCAGACTCCCCTCCCCCAATGACCGTGCCTAGGCTGAGATGATGTCACCAGTCTGCTTCAGGCAGGATGAAGCATTTCCTCAGACTCCCCTCCTCCAGTAACTGTGCCTAGGCTGGGATGATGTCAACAGTCTGCTGCAGGCAGCAGGAAGCATTTCCTCAGTCTCCCCTCCCCCAGTAACTGTGCCTAGGCTGGGATGATGTCATCAGTCTGCTGCAGGCAGATGGAAGCATTTCCTCAGACTCCCCTCCCCCAATGACCGTGCCTAGGCTGAGTTGATGTCACCAGTCTGCTTCAGGCAGGATGAAGCATTTCCTCAGTCTTCCCTCCCCCCAATGATCGTACTGCGCCATTAGCAAGTCACAAGGTGCGGGGCCGCCGCAGGGGCTGACCTGTGTCAGAAAATTTGTGAACACAACCAAAGAATTTACATCTCAGTCCAGGAATTCAATGGTCGATCCTGGATGATGCCTGAATAAAGATGGCGCTGGATTGAGAAGCGGATGAAGGCTTTGTCAGGGGGAAGTCCTGTGACCTCTGTTACATAGAAGGGTCACACTGACACATTATCGGTGTGGCTGCCCTTTAAATGCCGGTTATCACCGAAACCCGCCGCGTCCTCGGTGACATGGCCTCCCATGTAAATGTCATGCTTTGAAGAATGCGACACTCGGGGGGGGGCGATCGGCGTGGTGCTGCCGGATTTTTCCCCCGACCACTTGATGAAATAGGGACTAAATCCCGGATGGAAGAAGTATATGGGTGGCGGAGGAAACAGAAGCCATCCGACTAATCAAATTACAGGGACGGGGCTTGTAATCTCCTGGTAGGAGCGGGGGAAGGGAGGATCGCGGGAGGATTAAAAATTGGAAATACATTTCTTCTCTCGGAGAGAAGTTCTGACCTTCTAATAATAGGATTAGAGAGCTTTCCGAGCGGAAATCAACATTCGCATACTCCGTGTATAAGGAGCCTTCACTTTGTGACATGAATTGTGCGACCGGCTCCTCCTATCCTTAGTGGATAGCGCCACCACATGGTCAACGCCGGTACTACACCCAATGGAGCGACTGAAGATATACTCTATTGCCAAAAGTATTGGGACGCCGGCCTTTACACGCACATGGGGGTAGATTCAGGTACCTTTTGCGGCGGTGTATCTCCAGATACGCCGCCGTAATTTGAATTCCGCGCCCGCGTAGCGTTACGCCGATTCACAAAGGCAGTTACGCTGAAAAAATAGGCTTCCTCCACCGACGTAACTTGATTGCGGCGGCGTAGAATTGTGTGCAATATAACGTTGCCCGCTAGGGGCGCTTCCGTTGTTGTCGGCGTAGAATATGCTAATTTCCTAGATACGCCGATTCACAAACGTACGTGCGCCCGGCGTTCGTTTTTTACGTCGTTTGCGTTAAGGCTTTTTCGGCGTAAGGTTGCTCCTGCTATTAGGTGGCGCAGCCAATGTTAAGTATGGACGTCGTTCCCGCTTCGAAATTTGAATTATTTACGTCGTTTGCGTAACTCGTTCGCGAATAGGGCTGGACGTAATTTACGTTCACGTCGAAACCAATACGTCGTTACGCCGTACTTGGAAGCAATGCACACTGGGATATGTACACGGACGGCGCATGCGCCATTCGTAAATCACGTCAATCACGTCAGGTCATCACATATTACCATAAAACACGCCCCCCCTTCCACATTTGAATTACGCGCGCTTACGCCGGGCCCGTTTACGCTACGCCGCCGCGACTTACGGAGCAAGTGTTTTGTGAATACTGCACTTGCTCCTGTAAGTTGCGGAGGCGTAGCGTAAATACACTACGCTGCGCCGCCGGAAATTATAGCGTAGCTACCTGAATCTAGCCCCCGAACTTTAATGTCTTATAGGTAGATTCACGTATAGATGCCTAAACTTGCGGCGGCGTAGCTTAGCGTGTTTAGGCTACACCGCCGTAAGTTAGCTAGGCAAGTACATGATTCACAATGTACTTGCCTGCTATGTTACGGCAGCGTAGCCTAAAGCGGGCAGGCGTAAGGGCGCCGAATTCAAATGTGTGTAAGGGGGGCATGTTTTATGTTAATAAGGCTTGACCTCACGTTTTTTGACGTTTTCTTTTACTGCGCATGCGCCGGGCGCCTACATTTCCCAGTGTGCATTGTGGCTAAGTACGCCGCACGGTCCTATTGGTTTCGACGTGGACGTAAATCACGTAAATCCCTATTCACGGACGACTTACGCAAACGACGTAACATTTTCGAATTTCGACGCGGGAACGACGGCCATACTTAACATTACTATTCCAGCTATTTGATGGAATAACTTTAGGCCTGATAATGCGTTACGTAAATGGCGTATCTGTACTGCGTCGGGCCGGGCGTACGTTCGTGAATAGGCGTATCTAGTGATTTACATATTCTACGCCGACCGCAATGGAAGCGCCACCTAGCGGTCAGCCTAAAAATTACACTTTAGGATACGACGGTGTAAGACACTTACGCCGCTCGTATCTGAGCCTAATTTAAGCGTATCTGGTTACCAGAATGCGCTTAAATTTGCGTCGGCGTAGATTCCGAGTTAGGTCGGCGTATCTACTGATACGCCGGCCTGACTCTCTGTGAATCACCCCTTTTATGAGTTAAAATGCGTTGGAGTCCAACCGTTGACAGATTGATATGATATGATCCTCGCAGGCTCAGGATCCCCATTGATAAGGAACTCTTATATTCAAGGCTGCATTCAAACCTGAGCGTTTTGTCGCCTGAAGCGCAACGCTCAAAGACGCTAGAGGGGAAAAATAACATTATTCTCTATGGAGATGGTTCACATCTCCAACGCAAAACACCGAACGCCGAAAGAACGCCTGAATTTCAAACAAGTCCCGGACCCTTTTTTGACGCACGAATCGGGCAGCTTGGGCGTTTTACATTGATGCCAATGACCTGTACAAAACCGCGGGGAAAAACGGCGCGTTTTGTCGTGGCAAATCACGGGGAAAACGCTGTAATTTGTCGTGGCAAATCGCAGTAAAAAACGCTGCAAATCGCCTACGCCTAGGTGTGAATGCACCGCTGAAAACAGTTGAGAACCTCTGCTCTGCTCTGAGTCGGTTGGTTTCTCCCGGACGTTGGCTGCAGCACAGAAAGGGTTAAACATGTAAAAATAATATTATGATAAGGCCTGAAATCCCGTCCTGTTCTAAAAATGGCCACCGGCGCGTTTTCCCCCCCCCCCCGCAGCAGCTGTGCGTCTCTCTCCTCGGGCCGGGGGATCATATTCGCCGTGTTTTCTATCGGGATCTCCTTGTGCTGCACATTCCTCTTGAGTTCCTCCGCCGCGGCCCGCACATTCCTCCTGAGTTCCTCCGCCGCGGCCCGCTGTACATGTGAGAAGCTGCGACGGCGTTAGGAAACTTCCAACACATGTTGTGGAGAAGCTGATGACTGCCGGAGTGCTTTTATAAGGTGTCGTTAAAAAAAAAGAGAGAGAGATGGCTTTGCCAATTCCTTACCGGTTCCACTAGACCGCTGCTAAAGTCGTCGTAAACCGATCGCTCAAATCTCATACAAGCTTTAATGTGTTAACAGCATTTCAAAAATAGTTTTCCTTTTTTTTTTTCTTGAAATGTTCCCTGGTGATCCTGCCATGGAGGTCCTTGTTTAGGCACTTCCTGTTATAGGGTGACAACACTCTGCCCCTGTCTCCTAAATGAGCTCCAATTTACATCGAGGGGCACCCAACACAGCAAGGATTACCTCGATGGACACCCAAGACAGCAAGGCTTCCCTGAATGGGCACCCAACACTACAAGGCTTCCCTGAATGGGCACCCAACTCTACAAGGCTTCCCTGAATGGGCACCCAACACTACAAGGCTTCCCTCAATGGGCACCCAATATAGCAAGGCTTACCTGATTGGGCACCTGACACAACAATGCTTACCTCAATGGGCACCCAACACTTTGATGGGCACCCAACACTACAAGGCTTCCCTGAATGGTCACCCAATTCAGTAAGGCTTCCCTCAATGGGCACCCAACACTACAAGGCTTACCTCAATGGGCACCCGAAACAGCAAGGCTTACCTCAATGGGCACTCAACACAACAAGGCTTCCATCTATGGGCACCCAACACAGCAACCTTACCTCCATGGCCACTCAACATAGCAAAGCTTACATCGATGAGCAACCAGCACAAAAAAGCTTACCTTGATGGGCACCCAACAGAGCAAGGCTTCCCTTGATGGCCACCTAACGCAGCAAGGCTTCCCTTGATGGTCACCCAACACAGAAAAACTTAAAATGGAGGGCACTCAACACTGTAAGGCTTACCTTGATGAGCACCCAACACAGCAAGGCTTACCTCAGTTGGCACTCAACATAGCAAGGCTTCCATCAATGGGCACCAAACACAGCAAGGCTTACCTCGATAGCGACTCAATATAGCAAAGCTTACCTCGATGAGCAACCAGCACAAAAAAGCATACCTTGATGGGCATCCAACAGAGCAAGGCTTCCCTTGATGGCCACCTAACGCAGCAAGGCTTCCCTTGATGGGCACCCAACACAGCAAAACTTAAAATGAAGGGCATTCAACACAGTAAGGCTTACCTTGATGGGCACCCAACACAGCAAGGGTTACCTCGATGGGCACCCGAAACAGCAAGGCTTACCTCAGTGGGCACTCAACACAGCAAGTCTTTCGTCAATGGGCACCAAACACAGCAAGGCTTACCTCCATGGCCACTCAACATAGCAAAGCTTACTTCGATGGGCACCCAACACAGCAAGACTTACCTTGATGTGCAGATAACACAGGAAGGCTTTTCTCAATGAGCACCCAGCACAGCAAGGCTTATCTCGAAGGGCACCCAACACAGCAAGGCTTAGCTTGCAGGGCACCCAACACAGCAAGGCTTACTTGGATGGCCCCCAACACTAGGCTTACCTTGATGGGCACCCAACACAGCAAGGCTTACCTCGATCAACACTCAACATAGCAAGGATTACCTCAATAGGGAACCAGCACAGCAAGGTTTACCTCAATGAGAAGCTAACACAGCAAGGCTTCCCTTGATGGGCACCCAACAGAGCAAGGCTTACCTCTATTGACACCCAACACAGCAAGGCTTACTTCAATGGGCACCCAACAGAGTAAGGCTTACCTCTATGGACACCCAAAACAGCAAGGCTTACTTCGATGGGCACCCAACACTACAAGACATACCTTGATGGGCACCCAACACTACAAGGCATACCTTGATGGGCATCCAACACAGCAAGACTTATCTTGATGGGCAGATAACACACCAAGGCTTATCTCAATGAGCACCCAGCACAGCAAGGCTTATCTTGAAGGTCACCCAACACAGCAAGGCTTACTTGGATGGACACCCAACACTAGGCTTACCTTAATAGACACCCAGCACACAGCAAGGCTTACCTCAATGGGCAACCAACACAGCAAGGCTTACCTCGATGGGCACCCAACACAGTAAGGCTTACCTCGATGGGCACCCAACACAGTAAGGCTTACCTCGATGGGCACCCAACACAGCAAGGCTTACATTGATGGGCACCCAACAGAGCAAGGCTTAACTCGATAGGCACCCAACACAGTAAGGCTTACCTTGATGGGCACCCAACACAGCAAGGCTTACCTTGATGGGCACCCAACACAGTAAGGCTTACCTCAATGGGCACCAAACCATAGAAATACAAAAAGGAGCACCTAACAAAAGTCAGAAAGTGTCCAACACGCGACTTTTTCACCAACAAGCATACCTTGATGGGCATCCAACACAGCAAGACTTACCTTGATGGGCAGATAACACACCAAGGCTTATCTCAATGAGCACCCAGCACAGCAAGGCTTATCTTGAAGGTCACCCAACACAGCAAGGCTTACTTGGATGGACACCCAACACTAGGCTTACCTTGATGGGCACCCAACACAGCAAGGCTTACCTCAATTGGACCCAACACAGCAAGGCTTACCTTAATAGACACCCAGCACACAGCAAGGCTTACCTCAATGGGCACTCAACACAGCAAGGCTTACCTCGATGGGCACCCAACAGAGCAAGGCTTAACTCGATAGGCACCCAACACAGTAAGGCTTACCTTGATGGGCACCCAACACAGCAAGGCTTACCTTGATGGGCACCCAACACAGTAAGGCTTACCTCAATGGGCACCAAACCATAGAAATACAAAAAGGAGCACCTAACAAAAGTCAGAAAGTGTCCAACACGCGACTTTTTCACCAACCACTCTAGTTATCTTGAACTGTTTATCCCGTTCTTTCTGTGATGCACTATGATGCGTTGGCATGTGTAGCAGTGCATTGCCTTTGTGCATGGGGGTCTTATTAACAATGAATGGCCTTCAATTGCGATTATGCATGCGTTGCCGAAATGTATAGTCATAAATAAAGCCTCATTTCTAGTTCTGATCTGAGAATCCGGTTGCAGAATTAAGGCGCTCGACCTGCGCTCGTCACTCACAGGCCAATTCAGGCGCGACGCAACACCAGGAAGACTTTTATTAAAAATAAAAAAAGAAGGCATATCGCAGACATGAGACCGGGACTCCAGATAACGCGCATCTTCGAAGTGACGTTCCGTATCTTCTGTCTGCTCACTTGTTGAACAACGCCGCGATAACCCCGGCCACAGATCTGTGTAATTAGTTGCCAGTCGCAAGAAAAATCCGCCATTGCCGTCTCTCTAATCCCTTCTTATCTCTGCGGAGAGCTGCCTGAGCCTGTGATTGACGGGAGGCGAGGAGGCCGAGGAATCGCAAGATATCAATTAGCATCGTTTAGGAATGCTGATTAGTGATTTCAGCTGTGATTGGGCTTCATTACCTTCTTCACGGCGCTCATCAAAAGAGACGCGCTGGATCCACATTGTATATTCTGTATATCCTGGCGGCCATATTTAGCTTGATAATAGGGGGCCAATGCTACAGGTTTAAAGCTGAAGTTAAATTATTATTTTTTGTTATATTATTATTATTATTATTATTATTATTATTATTATTAATAATAATAATAATAATAATAATAATAATAATAATAATAATAAATATTAGTAGTAGTAGTAGTATTATTATATTATTATTATTATTATTATTATTATTATTATTATTATTATTATTATTATTTTTAATTATATTATTATTATTATTATTATTATTATTATTATTATTATTATTAGTAGTAGTAGTAGTAGTAGTAGTAGTATTGTATTATTATTATTGTATATATTATTATTAGTAGTAGTAGAAGTATTTTTTATTTATATTATTATTTTGAATTATATTATTATTATTAATAATAATTAGTATTAGTAGTAGTATTATTTTATTACTATTATTATTTTTATATATTTTATTATTATTTTATATAGTATTATTATTATGATTAATATTATTAATAATAATAATAATAATAATAATAATAATAATAATAATAATAATAATAATAATTATTATTATTATTATTATTATTATTATTATTATTATTATTATTATTATTATTATTTTATATTATAATTATTATTATTATTATTAGTAGTAGTAGTAGTAGTAGTAGTAGAAGTAGTAGTAGTAGTAGTTGTAGTAGTATTTTTATTTATATTATTATTTTTAATTATATTATTATTATTTATAATAATAATTAGTAGTAATAGTATTTTATTACTATTATTATTTTTATATGTTTTATTGTTATTTTATATATTATTATTATTATTATTATTATTATTATTATTATTATTATTAATAATTATTAGTAGTAGAATTATTATTTAATTATTATTATTATTATTATTATTATTATTATTATTATTATTATTATTATTATTAATAATTATTATTGTTATTATTATTAGTAGTATTATTATTTTTAATTATTATTATTATTATTATTATTATTATTATTATTATAATTATTAGTAGTAGTAGTAGTATTATTATTGTATTATTATTATTATTGTATATATTATTATTATTAGTAGTAATAGAAGTATTTTTTATTTATATTATTATTTTGAATTATATTATTATTATTAATAATAATTAGTATTAGTAGTAGTATTATTTTATTACTATTATTATTTTTATATATTTTATTATTATTTTATATATTATTATTATGATTAATATTAATAATAATAATTATTATTATTATTATTATTATTATTATTATTATTATTTTATATTATAATTAGTAGTAGTAAAAGTAGTAGTAGTAGTAGTAGTAGTAGTAGTAGTAGTAGTTGTAGTAGTATTTTTATTTGTATTATTATTTTTAATTATATTATTATTATTTATAATAATAATTAGTAGTAAAAGTATTTTATTACTATTATTATTTTTATATGTTTTATTGTTATTTTATATATTATTATTATTATTATTATTATTATTATTATTATTAATTAATTATTAGTAGTAGAATTATTATTTTATTATTATTATTATTATTATTATTATTGTTATTATTATTATTAATAATAATTATTATTGTTATTATTAGTAGTAGTAGTAGTAGTAGTAGTAGTAGTAGTAGTAGTATTAGTAGTAGTATTTTTAATTATATTATTATTATTATTATTATTATTATTATTATTATTACTATTATTATTATTATTATTAATTATTTTTTTATTACTATTATTATTTTTATTTATTTCATTATAATTTTAAATAGTATTATTATTATTATTATTATTATTATTATTAATAAATAATTGCTATTATTATTGTATTATTATGTTATTACTATTATTATTTTTCGTAATATATATACATTTATTTTAGAAACATTATTATTTCATATTTATTTTATTATTTTATTACCATTATTATTATTACTATTTTAAATATATTTATCCTTTCCTGTTCCCCCCCCCCCCCCCCCCCCCACACTTCATCAACATGCTGATTTTCATGACTTACCTTATTTTATTCCCAATGATGCAATCACTGGGTCTCTGTGCTTCTCTATGCAATGTAACTATTCATGGTGGGGGGGGGGGGGCTTCATCAGCCCTGATGCAGTCTGGCTGCTAGAAGGAGTTATGCAAATATAAAAAATATTGTTGGCAGACGTGTGCGCTGTTGAAAAATGTGTTTGTTTTAGTTTCATTTGGGTTTATTTTATTTACTTACTTATTTATTTATTTCAGTTTTTCAGGTCATTCATTATCATCGCAATTCATAAATTCGTAAATTCGAAAATCCAAAAATTCTGTAACTAACTATTAATAACTAACTATTAACCACTTAAGACCCGGACCTTTAGGCAGCTAAATGCCCAGGCCAGGTTTTGCGATTCGGGACTGCGTCGCTTTAACTGACAATTGCGCGGTCGTGCGACGTGGCTCCCAAACAAAATTGGCGTCCTTTTTTCCCCACAAATAGAGCTTTCTTTTGGTGGTATTTGATCACCTCTGCGGTTTTTATTTTTTGCGCTATAAACAAAAATAGAGCGACAATTTTGAAAAAAATTCAATATTTTTTACTTTTTGCTGTAATAAATATCCCCAAAAATATATCTAAAATTTTTTTTTCCCTCAGTTTAGGCCGATACGTATTCTTCTACCTATTTTTGGTAAAAAAAATCGCAATAAGCGTTTATCGGTTGGTTTGCGCAAAATTTATAGCGTTTACAAAATAGGGAATAGTTTTATTGCATTTTTATTAATTATTTATTTTTTTACTACTAATGGCGGCGATCAGCGATTTTTTTCGTGACTGCGACATTACGGCGGACACTTCGGACAATTTTGACACATTTTTGGGACCATTGTCATTTTCACAGCAAAAAATGCATTTAAATTGCATTCTTTATTGTGAAAATGACAGTTGCAGTTTGGGAGTTAACCACAGGGGGCGCTGTAGGAGTTAGTGTACACTTAGTGTGTGTTTACAACTGTAGGGGGGTGTGGCTGTAGGACTGACGTCATCGATCGAGTCTCCCCTATAAAAGGGATCACACGATCGATGCAGCCGCCACAGTGAAGCACGGGGAAGCTGTGTTTACATACGGCTCTCCCCGTTCTTCAGCTCCGGGGAGCGATCGCGAGGGGGCGGCTAGAAACGAATAGCCACGCCCTCGTCCCGGATCGCTCCCCGAGGGAATCCGACCGCCGCATGAAGCGGTGGGGTGTCCCGATCGGACCCCCAACCCGCTAGAAGGCAAGGACGTACCTGTATGCCCATGTGCCTGTACGTGCCATTCTGTGGACGTAAATATACATGAGGAAGTGGTTAAATTATAGGTATTGGAATTTCCTTTTGAAAATGTGTCTGTTAGGGAACGTAAAGAATACGAAGTTATCCGAAGTTCTGAATTATCCGAAATAAGGAATGCCGCATCTAAACAAATGGAACGTAACAAATTAATAATAATAAATAACAGTAATAATAATAATAAATACGTTTTATTATTATTTATTTATTATTAATTGTTTCCTTCCATTTGTTTAGATGCGGCATTCCTTATTTTCGGATAACTTCGTATTCTTTACGTTCACTAACAGACACATTTTCAAAGGAAATTCCAATACCAATAATTTAATAGTTAGTTATTATTAGTTCTTTTTGGAATTTTCAGATTTTCGAATGTAACGAATACAAATAATCCGAAAATATCCAATACGTTTTTATTATTATTTTTATTATTATTTATTAATTATTAATTTGTTACGTTCCATTTGTTTCCATTCGTTATTTTTGGATAATTCGTAACTTCGGATAAATTCGAATTCGTTACATTCACTAACAGCCAAATTTGAAAGGAAATTCCAATTTTATAGTTATTATTAGTTAGTTATAGACTTTTCAGATTTTCAAATGTTACGAATATATCCGAAGTTACAAAGTATCCGAAATATCCAATGCCGCATCTAAACAAATGGAATGGAACGAATTAATAATAAATAAATAATAAAATAATAATAAAAAGTTTTTATTATTATTATTATTTTTGTTGTTATTTATTATTATTAATTTGTTACGTTCCATTCGCTATTTCGGAGAATTTGTAACTTCGGATAAATTCGTATTCGTTACATTCACTAACAGCCAAATTTTCAAAGAAAATTCCAATACCTATAATTTAATAATTAGTGATTATTAGTTAGTTATTATTTCCGATTTTCGAAATTTTGGGGTTTTCGGATTTTTGAATTTTTCGAATTCCTGAATTTTCGAATATTCAAATTTTTTTATATTTTCAGATTTTCAAATGTAACGAATAAGAATCTATCCGAAGTTAAAAATTATCCGAAATAACGAATGCCGCATCTAAACAAATGGAATGGAACTAGTTAATAATAAATAAATAATAAAATAATAATAAAAAGTTTTTATTATTATTATTGGTGTTATTTATTGTTATTCATTTATTACGTTCCATTATTTTTTTTGGATAATTTTATAACTTCGGATAAATTTGTATTCGTTACGTTCACTAACAGCCACATTTTCAAAGGGAATTCCAATAATAATTCCAATAAAAAGTTTTTATTATTATTATTATTATTATTATTATTATTATTATTATTATTGTTATTTATTCCAAATTTTCTAAGGAGATTACAATACCTATAATTTATTAGTTAGTTATTATTAGTTAGTTATAGAATTTTCAGATTTTCGAATGTAACGAATACGAATATATCCGAATTTTCCAAAATATCCAATGCCGCATCTAAACAAATGTAATGGAACAAATTATTAATAAATAAATAATAATAAAAACGTTTTATTATGATTATTATTGTTATTTATTGTTATTAGTTTGTTACGTTCCATTTTTTTTTTTTTGATAATTTGTAACTTCGGATAACTTCGTATTTGTTACGTTCACTAACAGTCAAACTTTCAAAGGAAATTCCAATAATAATTCTAATAAAAAGTTTTTAATATTATTATTATTATTGTTATTTATTCCAAATTTTTAAAGGAAATTCCAATACCTATAATTTAATAGTTAGTTATTATTAGTTAGTTATAGAATAAATTCGGATAAATTCGTATTTGTTACGTTCACTAACAGCCAAATTTTCAAAGGAAATTTCAATAATAATTCCAATAAAACGTTTTTATCATTATTATTATTATTATTATTATTATTATTGTTATTTATTCCAAATTTTCTAAGGCGATTACAATACCTATAATTTATTAGTTAGTTATAGAATTTTCAGATTTTCGAATGTAACGAATACAAATATATCCGAAGTTACAAATTATCCAAAATATCCAATGCTGCATCTAATCAAATGTAATGGAACAAATTAATAATAAATAAATAATAATAAAAAAGTTTTTATTATTATTATTATTATTGTTATTTATTGTGATTAATTTGTTCCATTACATTTGTGGGTTTTTTTTTGATAATTTGTAACTTCGGATAACTTCGTATTCGTTACGTTCACTAACAGTCAAACTTTCAAAGAAAATTCCAATAATAATTCTAATAAAAAGTTTTTATTATTATTATTTTTATTATTATTATTGTTATGTATTCCAAATTTTCTAAGGAAATTCCAATACCTATAATTTAATAGTTAGTTATTATTAGTTAGTTATAGAATAAATTCGGATAAATTCGTATTTGTTACGTTCACTAACAGCCAAATTTTCGAAGGAAATTCCAATACCTATAATTTAATAGTTAGAGATTATTAGTTAGTTATTATTTCAGATTTTCGACAATTTTTGGGTTTTCGGATTTTTGAATTTCTAATTCCTGAATTCCAATAATAATTCTAATAAAAAGTTTTTATTATTATTATTATTATTATTATTATTATTATTATTATTATTATTATTATTATTGTTATTTATTCCAAATTTAATAGTTAGAGATTATTAGTTAGTTATTATTTCAGATTTTCGTCAATTTTTGGGTTTTCGGATTTTTGAATTATGAATTCCTGAATTCCAATAATAATTCTAATAAAAAGTTTTTATTATTATTATTATTATTATTATTTATTCCAAATTTTCTAAGGAGATTACAATACCTATAATTTAATAGTAAGAGATTATTAGTTAGTTATTATTTCAGATTTTCGACAATTTTGGGGTTTTCGGATTTTTGAATTTCTAATTCCTGAATTCCAATAATAATTCTAATAAAAAGTTTTTATTATTAATATGATTATTATTATTATTATTATTATTAATATTATTGTTATTTATTCCAAATTTATAAGTTAGAGATTATTAGTTAATTATTATTTCAGATTTTCGTCAATTTTTGGGTTTTCGGATTTTTGAATTTCGAATTCCTGAATTCCAATAATAATTCTAATAAAAAGTTTTTATTATTATTATTATTATTATTATTATTATTATTATTATTATTATTATTATTATTTATTCCAAATTTTCTAAGGAAATTCCAATACCTATAATTTAATAGTTAGTTATTATTAGTTAGTTATTATTAGTTAGTTATTATTAGTTAGTTATAGAATAAATTCGGATAAATTCGTATTTGTTACGTTCACTAACAGCCAAATTTTCGAAGGAAATTCCAATACCTATAATTTAATAGTTAGAGATTATTAGTTAGTTATTATTTCAGATTTTCGACAATTTTTGGGTTTTCGGATTTTTGAATTTCTAATTCCTGAATTCCAATAATAATTCTAATAAAAAGTTTTTATTATTATTATTATTATTATTATTATTATTATTATTATTATTATTATTATTATTATTGTTATTTATTCCAAATTTAATAGTTAGAGATTATTAGTTAGTTATTATTTCAGATTTTCGTCAATTTTTGGGTTTTCGGATTTTTGAATTATGAATTCCTGAATTCCAATAATAATTCTAATAAAAAGTTTTTATTATTATTATTATTATTATTATTTATTCCAAATTTTCTAAGGAGATTACAATACCTATAATTTAATAGTAAGAGATTATTAGTTAGTTATTATTTCAGATTTTCGACAATTTTGGGGTTTTCGGATTTTTGAATTTCTAATTCCTGAATTCCAATAATAATTCTAATAAAAAGTTTTTATTATTAATATGATTATTATTATTATTATTATTATTATTAATATTATTGTTATTTATTCCAAATTTATAAGTTAGAGATTATTAGTTAATTATTATTTCAGATTTTCGTCAATTTTTGGGTTTTCGGATTTTTGAATTTCGAATTCCTGAATTCCAATAATAATTCTAATAAAAAGTTTTTATTATTATTATTATTATTATTATTATTATTATTATTATTATTATTATTATTATTTATTCCAAATTTTCTAAGGAAATTCCAATACCTATAATTTAATAGTTAGTTATTATTAGTTAGTTATTATTAGTTAGTTATTATTAGTTAGTTATAGAATAAATTCGGATAAATTCGTATTTGTTACGTTCACTACCAGCCAAATTTTCTAAGGAAATTCCAATACCTATAATTTAATAGTTAGAGATTATTAGTTGGTTATTATTTCAGATTTTCGAAATTTTGGGGTTTTCGGATTTTTGCATTTCGAATTCGTGAATTTTCGAATATTTTTTTTTTTTTTATATATTAGGAGAAATTCGTTAAACGGGTTTTTCGTAATTCGGATATTTCTGAATGAACTAATTCGGAAACAAAATGAACTGCACAATGCCTAATTGTTGGGTGTCGGTCTGGAGGAGTGGGCGTTCCCAGGCAGGCCCACATGTCAGGCTGAGCCTCCATGATTGGAAGAACTGAAAGGGGGCGGGGCCGGGGGGCTGTCAGGTTCGGGGACGAAAGAGCTAGCCACTTGCTTACTGGCCCAATTCTGACTCTTCTCTCCTAGAATCTCCCAAAGAGATCGATCCCAAAATACAATGTATCGGGTCTTCAGGTCTAATGGATACAAAGCGGCGGGTAGGATGTGCGGGGGAGGGGGCGGGGGGAGGCGGGGACACATTGGCGGATTGGCGTCGATCCCTTTTTTCTCAAAAACAGCGAGTTACTAAATGTCAGATTTGTTCACGTTGATGCCGATGGCGGGATCTGACATTTGTAGGCTCTATAGGAGATACATTGTATCCTTTCCGGAGATCCTCCTCCCCCGACGCGCCGCGCTACAGACTCCGCGTCTGCTCCCCCTTTCCGACGTTCCTAATCAATCGTGTAACCCGAGTCGCGGCGGAATATCGATCGTCCCCAAAGGTCATCCCTCCTCTAGAGTTACCTTCAGAGTAACGACGGCGAGAAGAAGAAGAAGACGAGTGTAGAAAGCGACGGCGCCAAGTCTCTGAGCGCCGTCATGTGATCAGAAGAACTCTTCTGCTACTTAACCCCTTCAATACCGGACACTACCACCCCCTCCCCCCCCCCCCTTCCTGCCCAGGCCAATGTTCAGCCCTCACACTTTGTATGACAATTACTCAGTCATGTAACATTGTACACCAATGATATTTATATTATTTTTTTTTTCACACAAATACAGCTTCTTTCTTCTGGTGGGATTTATTCACCGCTGGGGGGGGGAGGGGTTATTTCTTTGCTACATAAAAGGAAAAAAGACCGAAGATTATGAAAAAAATAAAAAAGTTTTTCATAATTTGCTATAAAATTTTGCAAACAGGTAATTTTTCTCCTTCATTAATGTGTGCTGATGAGGCGGCACTGATAGACTGCACTGTTGGGCACTGATGAGGCTGCACTGATGGGCACTGATGAGGCAGCACTGATAGGCTGCGCTAATAGGTGGCACTGATGGGAACTGAGAGATTACACTGGTGATGAGGCACTGGTGGGCACTGATTGGCAGCACTGATTAGCACTGATAGGTGGCACTGATGGGCACTGATTAGCAGCACTGATGGGCACTGATAGGTGGCACTGGTGGGCAATGATTAGCAGCACTGGTGGGCACTGATTTGCAGCACTGGTGGGCACTGATTGGCACTGATAGGTGGCACTGGTGGGCACTGATTAGCAGCACTAATTGGCACTGATGGGCACTGATTGGCACTGATAGTTGGCACTGGTGGGCACTGATTAGCAGCACTAATTGGCACTGATTGGCACTGATAGGTGGCACTGATTAGCAACACTGGTGGGCACTGAATAGCAGCACTGACCATCACTGATGGGCAGCACTTTATTTTTGCATCTTTTGTTTCGTGTATAGCTCTCAAGCGTAATTCAATATTTTTTTATACGTTTTTTTTTTATATAGTTTTATTTTGTAATTATTTTTAGTATGGATCTATGCATGTTTTAATTTTTTTTTATTTTAAAATTTGTATTTTTTATTTTATTTACATCTATGTTTATCCGAAAGCATGTTTTTCATTTGTTTTATTTTTATTTTTATAACTTTTTTTTCATGTATAGCTCTATGTTTAGCCCAAGCATAGTTTAATTTAAAAAAAAAAAAAAAAAACTTTTTTGAGTATGGATCTATGTTTATCCCACGCATGTTTCTATTTAATTTTTTACATTTTTTAACATTTTTATTTAACTTTTTTTTATTTTTTTTTAGCAAAGCTCTGTTTTCGTCCCAACCACGTCTGAACCCACTTACTGTTGACTGGCTCACTATCTCTGCCGGAAGTCCATCCCAAGCATCAACTGTACTTTTCAGTAAAATAATACAAGCCTTCATCTGTCATTATCCCCTTAATTGTATCGAAATATTTTCCAAACAATTTATTTATTTTCATGTTTATCCCAAACATGTTTTTTTTTTTTTTTGTATGGATCTATGTTTATCCCACGCATATTTCTATTTTATTTTTTCTTGGTTTATTTGTTTTTATTTTTTTTTAATTTTTTAGTATGGATCTATGTTTATTCCACGCATGGTTCTATTTTTTTTTTCTTGGTTAATTAATTTTTATTTTTTACTTTTTTTTTAGTATGGATCTATGTTTAGCCAAGCATGTTTTAATTTTTTTTTAACTTGTTTTACTTTTTTATTTTATTTACATCTGTGTTCATCCCAAGCATGTTTTAAATTTGTTTCATTTTAAGTTTTAGTTTTATTTATTTTCACGCTTATCCCAAGCATGTTTGTTTTTTACTTTTTCGAGTATGGATCTATGTTTATCCCATGCATATTTCTATTTAATTTTTTCTTGGTTTATTAGTTTTTATTTAATTTTTTTACTTTTTTTTGTATGGATCTATATTTATCCCACGCATGTTTTTATTTTTTAATTAACTTGTTTTATTTACATCTATGTTCATCCCAAGCATGTTTTAAATTTGTTTCATTTTTATTTTTACTTTTATTTATTTATTTTCATGTTTATCCCAAGCATGTTTTTTTTTTTTTTACTTTTTTGAGTATGGATCTATGCTTATCCCATGCATATTTCTATAAAAAAAATTCTTAGTTTATTCGTTTTTATTTAATGTTTTTACTTTTTTTTGTATGGATCTAAGTTTATCCCATGCATGGTTCTATTTTATTTTTTCTTGGTTTATTCATTTTTATTTTTTACTTTTTTTTACTTTGAATCTATGTTTACCCAAGCATGTTTTTATTTTTTAATTAACTTGTTTCATTTTTATTTTTACTTTTATTTATTTTCATGCTTATCCCAAGCATGTTTTTTTTTTTTTTTTTACTTAATCGGTAATGGATCTTTGTTTATCCCAAGCATGTTTTTTTTTTTACTTTTTTGAGTATGGATCTATGTTTATCACACCCATGTTTCTATTTTATTTTTTCTTGGTTTTGTCATTTTTATTTTTTACTTTTTTTTAGTATATATCTATGTTTATCCCATGCATGTTTCTATTTTATTTTTTCTTGGTTTATTCATTTTTATTTAAAGTTTTTTTTTGTATGGGTCTATGTTTACCCAAGCATGTTTTTACTTTTTTAAATTTGTTTAAATTTTTATTTTATTTACACCTATGTTTATCCCAAGCATGTTTTAAATTTGTTTCATTTTTAGTTTTATTTTTATTTATTTTCATGTTTATCCCAAGCATGTTTTTTTTTTTTACTTTTTTGAGTATGGATCTTTGTTTATCTCAAGTATGTTTTTTTTTTACTTTTTTGAGTATGGATCTATGTTTGTCTATGTTTACCCAAGCATGTTTTAATTTTTTTTTAACTTGTTTTACTTTTTTATTTTATTTACATCTATGTTCATCCCAAGCATGTTTTAAATTTGTTTCATTTTTATTTTTACTTTTATTTATTTTCATGCTTATCCCAAGCATGAAATATGGATCTATGTTTATCCCAATTTTTTTTTTTTTTTTTACTTTTTTGAGTATGGATCTATGTTTATCCCACACATATTTCTATTTTATTTTTTCTTGGTTTATTCATTTTTATTTTTTGCTTTTTTTTAGTATGGATCTATGTTTACCCAAGCATGTTTTTTTTTTTTACTTTTTTGAGTATGGATCTATGTTTACCCAAGCATGTTTTAATTTTTTTTTAACTTGTTTTACTTTTTTTATTTTATTTACATCTATGTTCATCCCAAGCATGTTTTAAATTTGTTTCATTTTTATTTTTATTTATTTTTATTTATTTTCACGCTTATCCCAAGCATGTTTTTTTTTTTACTTTTTTGAATATGGATCTATGTTTATCCTACGCATATTTCTATTTTATTTTTTCTTGGTTTATTTGTTTTTATTTTTTACTTTTTTTAGTATGGATCTATGTTTATCCCACGCATGGTTCTATTTTTTTTTTTCTTGGTTTATTCATTTTTATTTTTTACTTCTTTTTAGTATGGATCTATGTTTAGCCAAGCATGTTTTAATTATTTTTTTAACTTGTTTTACTTTTTGTATTTTATTTACATCTATGTTCATCCCAAACATGTTTTAAATTTGTTTCATTTTTATTTTTATTTATTTTCACGCTTATCCCAAGCATGTTTTTTTTTTTTTTTTTTTGAGTATGGATCTATGCTTATCCCATGCATATTTCTATTCAATTTTTTCTTAGTTTATTAGTTTTTATTTAATGTTTTTACTTTTTTTTGTATGGATCTATGTTTATCCCACGCATGGTTCTATTTTATTTTTTCTTGGTTTATTCATTTTTATTTTTTACTTTTTTTTAATTTGAATCTATGTTTACCCAAGAATGTTTTTATTTTTTAATTAACTTGTTTTATTTTTTATTTTATTTACATGTTCATCCCAAGCATGTTTTAAATTTGTTTCATTTTTATTTTTACTTTTATTTATTTTCATACTTATCCCAAGCATGTTTTTTTTTTTACTTAATTGGTTATGGATCTTTGTTTATCCCAAGCATGTTTTTTGTTTTACTTTTTTGAGTATGGATCTATGTTTATCCCATCCATGTTTCTATTTTATTTTTTCTTGGTTTTGTCATTTTTATTTTTTACTTTTTTTTTTATATATAGATCTATGTTTATCCCATGCATGTTTCTATTTTATTTTTTCTTGGTTCATTCGTTTTTATTTTATTTTTTACTTTTTTGTTTAGTATGGATCTATGTTTACCCAAGCATGTTTTAATTTTTTTTAACTTGTTTTACTTTTTTATTTTATTTACATCTATGTTCATCCCAAGCATGTTTTAATTTTTTTTAACTTGTTTTACTTTTTTATTTTATTTACATCTATGTTCATCCCAAGCATGTTTTAAATTTGTTTCATTTTTAGTTTTATTTTTATTTATTTACACGCTTATCCCAAGCATGTTTTTTTTTTACTTTTTTGAGTATGGATCTATGTTTATCCCAAGCATGTTTATTTTTATTTTTTTACTTTTTTGAGTATGGATCTATGCTTATCCCAAGCATGTTTATTTTTATTTTTTTACTTTTTTTAGTATGGATCTATGTTTACCCAAGCATGTTGTTGTTTTTTTTTTTTTTTACTTTTTTTTTATATTTACATCTATGCTCATCCCAAGCATGTTTTAAATTTGTTTCATTTTTATTTTTATTTTTATGTATTTTCACGCTTATCTCAAGCATGTTTTTTTTTTTTACTTTTTTGAGTATGGATCTATGTTTATCCCAAGCATATTTCTATTTTATTTTTTTACTTTTTTGAGTATGGATCTATGTTTATCTCACGCGTTTTATTTTTTAGATTTTTTTAACATTTTTATTTAATTTTTTTTTTTTTGTAAACCTCTGTGTTTGTCCTAACCACGTTTGTTGCCTGGCCTCGCTACGCATCCCAAGCATCGACTTGGCTTGTCAGTAAAATAATACAAGCCTTCATCTGTCAATATCTCCTTAATTGCAGCGAAATATTTTCCAAAACAATCTCTCTAATTTATAAATATCTAAATTCTGACCTTCAATTACAGTACATTGTTTTGCCAACATACCTCTTGGTAACATTCCATTGTTGGCGGCTTTGATGTCTTGCTTAGTACAATTGTAGCTCCGTATGAATAGATACTTTGTGTAAAAGGCCAAGATTCCACGTGGCGTAATAAGTAATAAACGCCCGATAATCGGTTTAATCACGTTAAATATACCCTCCTCCACCCAACACAAAGGAAATAATATATGGAATGTAAAGGATGGCTCGCATTTTTCTAAGCCGACGCATCTCAATATTCTAAGATTAGTCCTTGGCGACTATCCACGCGACCGCATGATGCATCATTTCTACATTACGCAATTAGCGACGAATTTGTGCCGCCGGTGGAAGAAGCACGTGTATCTAATCTATAGACGTATTTTCTTGGAGCGGCAAACAAAAGTGCAGAGGTCCCGGAAAAAAAAGCCGGAGACCTTTCCACTCACCAGACAGTGGGGTCATTAGACGCCGTCGCTGATGTCTCTGTCGGACGTACCGCGCTAAAGTCGGGGCTGGGGAAACAGAAGAGCTCTTTACGCGATCTGTTCTACGCGATCTGTTCTACGCGATCTTTTCTAGGGCTCATTCGCATGGACGCATTCATGTGGTGGTGTGCTGTCATGTTTAGGCTCCAGGAAAAGAAAATTAAGGTAAGTATTTGGGTAAATTTTCTGGCGCCAACATCATATGGTAGAGCGCGGCTGTGGACTGACACCAGCGAAGGAAAATTATGGCAAAAAATTTTATACAATTTTCCTGTTGCCAACGTGGCAGCATACACGTGGTAGTAAGCTGTCATATTGGTGCCAGGAAAAGAAAATTAAGGTAAGCATTTGAGTCAATTTTCGGTTTTTCTGGCGCCAACAGGGCAACATCATATGGTAGAACGCGGTATTATGGCAAGTATTTTATATAGTTTTCCTGTTGCCAACATGGCAGCTTACTAAGCTGTTATGTTGGCACCAGAAAATTATGGAAAATATTTGGGTACATTTTCTGCTCTCCTGGCGCCAACATGTCACTATCATGTGGTAGTATGCTGCTTGGACTGGCACTAGGAAAGTTATGGTATGTTTTTAAAACAATTTTCCATTTTTCTGGTGCCATCATGGCAGCATACATGTGGTAGTGTGCTGTCATGTTGGTGCCAGGAAAAGAAAATTAAGGTAAGTATTTTGAGTAAATTTTCTGTTTTTCTCGTGCCAACAGGGCAACATCATATGGTAGAGCATGGTAGAGCTGTGGACTGACACCAGGAATGGAAAATGATGGCAAGTATTTTATACAATTTTCCTGTTGCCAACATGGCAGCATACACGTGGTAGTAAGCTGTTATGTTGGCACCAGAAAATTACGGAAAATATTTGGGTACATTTTCTGCTCTCCTGGCGCCAACATGTCACTATCATGTGGTAGTATGCTGCTTGGACTGGCACTAGGAAAGTTATGGTATGTTTTTAAAACAATTTTCCATTTTTCTGGTGCCATCATGGCAGCATACATGTGGTAGTGTGCTGTCATGTTGGTCGCCAGGAAAAGAGAATTAAGGTACGTTTTTTGAGTCAATTTTCTGTTTTTCTGGCGCCAACAGGGCAACATCATATGGTAGAACGCGGCTGTGGACTGACACCAGGAAAGGAAAATTATGGCAAGTATTTTATACAATTTTCAATAATTTTGGTGCCAATATGGCAGCATACATGTGGTAGTAAGATGCAATGTTGGCACCAGAAAAAGAAAATTATGGAAAGTATTTGGGTAGATTTTCTGTTCTCCTGGTGCCAACATAGCCCAATCATGTGGTAGTATGCTGCTTCGACTAGCACTAGGAAATTAAAGTTACGAATTGCTGCCAGGAAAAGGAAATGACAGTGAGTTTTCCATACAGTTTTCCATTTTTTTGGCACCAACATGGCAGCATATTGGTGGCAGAGAAAGAAAAATTCTGGTAAGTATTGATACAATTTTTCGTTTTCCTGGTAGCATGCTTTTGGTAGTTTGCAGCTGTGAACGGGCACCAGGAAAATAAAATTATGGTAAATATTTGATAACATTTTCCATTTTTCTAGTGCCAACATGGCAATATCATGTGGTTACTACCACATGATATTGCCATGTTGGCACTAGAAAAATGGAAAATGTTATCAAATATTTACCATAATTTTATTTTATTGCTGCCATGTTGATGCCAGGAAATGGAATCTATGGTAAGTATCTGAGCCCACTTTCCATTTTCCTGGCACCAACATGGCAGCATACATGTGGACTGACACCAGGGAAGGAAAATTAAGGTAAGTATTTGATACAATTTTCGATTTTCTTGGTGCCAACATGGTACATGTGGTAGTAAGCCGCCATGTTGTCACCAGGAAATAGAAAATTAAGGTAAGGATTTGATCGAGCTTCACATTTTTCAGAGGGGTGGTAAAGGGGCGGCCACCCTCGTCAATGGGGGCTACCAAGCTCTGGATAAAAATTGTAATACTCAGATCTTTGCAATTATCTAACACATTTCCATTTTTTGTCCCACCATGTTGGGTAGACAATTACGGTAACAATTTTTTTTTTCTGAATGGAGCAAATTTTTGGTGTAGGTTTCCCTCTACGTTTTTTTTCTTACTTGGTCTCATCGTAACGTTGACTTCTACGGAATATGTGAATATGTGGTATATATGTGGTAATATGCTGCCATGGATTGGTAGCAGGAACAAAAAAAATTGAGGTAAGAATTTGATCCAATTTTCCATTTTTCAGAGGGGTGGCAAGGGGCGACCACTCACGTAAACTGGGGCTACCAAGTTTTGGACAAAATATTTAATACTCCGAGCACCACAAATACCTATCACATTTACATTTCTTGTCCTGCCACGTTTGGTAGACAATTACGGTAAAAAAAAAAAATCGGAATGGAGCAAACTCTTAGCGTAGGTTTCCCTCTACGTTTTTTTTTTCTTACTTGGTCTCATCGTAACATTGACTTCTCCGGAATATGTGAATATATGTGGTAATAAGCTGCCATGGATTGGTGCCAGGAACAAAAAATTAAGGCAAGTATATGATCCAATTTTCAATTTTTCAGAGGGGTTGGCAACAGCGACCCCTCGTGTAAACTGGGGCTACCAAGTTATGGCCAAAATATTTAACACTCCAAGCACCGTGATTATCGATCACATTTACATTTCTTGTCCCACCATGTCGGGTGGACAATTACGATAACAATTTTTTTTTCTGAAAGCAGCTAATTTTTGGTGTAGGTTTCCCTCTACATTTTTTTTTCTTACTTGGTCTCATCGTAACGTTGACTTCTCCAGAATATGTGAATATGTGGTATATATGTGGTAATAAGCTGTCATGGATTGGTGCCAGGAACAAAAAAATTAAGGTAAGAATTTGATCCAATTTTCAATCTTTCAAAGGTTTCCCCCTACGTTTTCTTTTTTTCTTACTTGGTCTCATCATAAAGTTGACTTCTCCGGAATATGTGGTATATATGTGGTAATATGCTGCCAGGAACAAAAAAATTAAGGTAAGAATTTGATCCAATTTTCCATTTTTCAGAGGTTCCCCTCTACATTTTCTTTTTTTCTTACTTGGTCTCATCATAACGTTGACTTCTCCGGAATATGTGGTATATATGTGGTAATATGCTGCCAGGAACAAAAAAATTAAGGTAAGAATTTGATCCAATTTTCAATTTGCAACCACTCATGTAAACTATCAAGTTCTGGCCAAAATATTTAACACTACAAGCACCGCGATTATCTATCACATTTACATTTCTTGTCCCGCCATGTTTGGTAGACAATTACGGTAAAAAATAAATCGGAATGAAGAAAAAACGCTTAGCGTAGGTTTCGCTCTACGTTTTCTTTTTTTCTTACTTGGTCTCATCGTAACGTAGACTTCTCTGGAATATGTGAATATGTGGTAATAAGCTGCCATGGATTGGTGCCAAGAATAAAAAAATTAAGGTAAGAATTTGATCCAATTTTCAATTTGCAAGGCCAACCACTCATGTAAACTATCAAGTTCTGGCCAAAATATTTAACACTCCAAGCACCGCGATTATCTATCACATTTACATTTCTTGTCCCGCCATGTTTGGTAGACAATTACGGTAAAAAAAAAATGGAGCAAACGCTTAGCGTAGGTTTCCCTCTACGTTTTTTTTCTTACTTTGTCTCATCGTAACGTTGACTTCTCCGGAATATGTGAATATGTGGTAATGAGCTGCCATGGATTGGTGCCAAGAATAAAAAAATTAAGGTAAGAATTTGATCCAATTTTCCATTTTTCACGTAAACTGGGGCTACCAAGTTCTGGACAAAATATTTAACACCCCGAGCATCGCGAATATCTATCAAATTTATATTTCTTGCCCCGCCATGTTTGGTAGACAATTACGGTAACAAACTTTTCTCTGAATGGAGCCCTCTACGTTTTATTTTCTTACTTGGCCTCATCGTAAAGTTGACTTCTCCGGGATATCTCCTTCCCCCCCAAACAGAAGCCCAAGCTGTGAAAATCAACAACGAATCCTGTCAAGTAAATATCGGCTTTTCACTTGACACCTGCTACAGTTGACTCTCCTTGTCACACGATAAATTCCTTCCCCCCCCCCCCCCATAATATTTTGGACTTGGAGGAGACCTTTGACACGGCGCCTTCATTACCGCCTGGTGCCTGGGTGAAAACATTTGTAAACAGATACGGGATTGGTCACAGCTCGGGGAGCAGGGAGAAGTTATTAATGGTCCGCTCTGGGCAGGTGCAGCCACCGAGCGAGTCCTTCAGGATTTGTCAGGATCCCGGACAATGAAAAGCATTATTATCCCGCATTCCGAGTAATGAGAGAGGAGCATTAGCCACTCCCGACACCAGACCCCGCCACACATCGCTTTTCAGCCCATTACCGCTACCATCTGTTACCATTTGTAACGCCGCCGGAGAGGGGAAGGCCAGCCGTGGCAAAAGATTGACTTACATTAAGGCTGAACTCCGGGCAGATGGGAATTAATGCAGCTCTGTATTCATAAAAATGTATTTTTGGATAGAGAGAGGAGCTCCTCAGTCTTCTGCTTCTCCTGCATTGCAAGGTGCATGCTGGTAGAAGAAGAGAGTAGAGGGATGAGCTCATCGGTCTTCTGCTTCTCCTGCATTGTAAAGTGTTTGCTGATAGGAGGAGAGAGCACAGCGGCAGAGAGGGGAGCTCACCAGTCTTCTGATTCTCCTGTATTGCAAGGTGTATGCTGATAAGAGGAGAGAGCAGAGTGACAGAGAGGAGCTCATCAGTCTTCTGCTTCTCCTGCATTGCAAGATGCGTGCTGCTAGAAGTGGAGAGCAGAGTGACAGAGAGATAAGCTCATCAGTCTTCTGCTTCTCCTGCATTGCAAGATGCATTCTGATAGAAGGAGAGAGCAGAGTGACAGAGAGAGGAGCTCATCAGTCTTCTGCTTCTCCTGCATTGCAAGATGCGTGCTGCTAGAAGTGGAGAGCAGAGTGACAGAGAGATAAGCTCATCAGTCTTCTGCTTCTCCTGCATTGCAAGATGCATTCTGATAGAAGGAGAGAGCAGAGTGACAGAGAGAGGAGCTCATCAGTCTTCTGCTGCTCCTGCATTGCAAGATGCGTGCTGCTAGAAGTGGAGAGCAGAGTGACAGAGAAAAGAGCTGATAGAAGGAGAGAGCAGAGTGACAGAAAGAGGAGCTCATCAGTCTTCTGCTGCATTCCAAGGTGCATGCTGATAGAAGGAGAGAGCAGAGTGACAGAGAGAGGAGCATTTATCAGTCTTCTGCAGCATTGCAAGGCTTTGCTTCCTCATGCCAGAGCTGCCCCCCCCAATGACTGGTTGTCTGATCACTAGTGAGGCAGGAGAGACTACGGAATGGAAGAACAAGGAGATCCTTGCACTGCAGGTCTTCAGGTACAGCTTCCTCTCCAGCAGTAGGATGTAGCCACCAGCATTGGTCCTGGTCTCCCTACAACTGATCCCTAATACTGACCTACAATGTCTTCTTCTGCACTGGGTCTCTGGGTGACGGTGGCCATCTTGGTAGAGGAGCAGGGTTTTGCTTCCTCATGCCAGAGCTGCCCCCCAATAACTGGTTGCCTGATGGCTGGTGGGGTAATGTTGAAGCAGAAAGGGGTGAAGAATGGATGAACAGGGAGATACTTGCACTGCAGGTTCTCAGGTACAGCTTCCTCTCCAGCAGTAGAACTTAGCCACCAGCATTGCTCCTGGTCTCCCTGCAACTGATCCTTTCCCTATTACTGACCTACAATGTCTTGTTCTACACTGGGTCTCTGGGTGGAGGTGGCCATACCTTGTTAGAGGAGTAGGGCTTTGCTTCCTCATGTCAAAGCTGCTCCCCCTGATGGCTGGTGGGTTAATGACAGAGGTGGGGGAAGCAATCTCTATATGAAGGTGGTCATTTTGGTAGAGGAGCAGGGTTTTGCTTCCTCTTGCCAGAGCAGCCCCCCAATAACTGGTTGCCTGATGACTGGTGGGGCAATGTTGAAGCAGAAAGGGGTGAAGAAGGGATGAACAGGGAGATCCTTGCACTGCGGGTCCTCAGGTACAGCTTTCTCTCCAGCAAGAAGAACAGCAAGGAGAACAGTGATCAGCAAAGTAGTGGCATCATCAATTCTCACTCCAAATCTGGCAAGACTAAAAGTCAGAGGCAGCAGTGCCTTAGATCAGTCGTTCTCAACCCTCTCCTCAAGTACCCCCAACAGGCCATGTTTGCAGGTTTTCCTTTATCTTGCACAGGTGCTTTAAATCAGAGTCAATGGCTAACCCTAGCCCTGACCCCGACCCCAACCACAACCCCAACCCTAACCCCAACCCTAACCTCTAACCCCAACCCTTACCCTTACCCCAACCCTAACCATAACCCTAATCTCTACCCCCAACCCTAACCCCAACCCTTACCCCAACCCTAATACTAACCTCTAACCCCAACCCTAGCCCTTACCCCAACCCTAACCTCTACCCCCAACCCTAATCCTAACCCTGACCCCGACCCCAACCCTAACCTCTAACCCCAACCCTAACCCCAACCCTAGCCCTTACCCCAACCCTAACCTCTACCCCAACCCTAATCCTAACCCTGACCCCAACCCTAACCCCAACCCCTAACCCCTAACCCCTAACCCTAAGCCCTAACCCTATTTTATTTAAGAGAAATTCCCAAAACATGGCCTGTTGGGGGTTCTTGAGGACATGGTTGAGAACCACTGCCTTAGATGACCCCACACTGCAGATGTTCAGCTATGAGGCTACAGAACAGCTATCTTTCTGGAAGAACTCAAGACAAAAAGTCATTTTTTTGTTCACGGCGTGGCTTGGGCACAATTAACATTTCTAGAAGTTCCCTATTAAAAAAAAAAAACGCTCAATCCTCACTTTTGGAGTTCAGGTCCCCCTTACGTAACGCATCATTTGTTGTTGGCCTCCAGGTGTCGATGACCCCGCTGAGGAAAGGGTGCTCTAAAAAAAAAAGGGAATCGGAGACCAGAGCCCCGTCAGGCCGCATCCTGTCCCCGGGGGGGGGGGGGCTCTACCTTGGCGGGGGGGGGGTAAAGGGTTACCTTTGAACAGACAACTGTTTAGCATTTGTCCGGGAGGGAAGCTTCCCGAAGGCATGTAGCTCTGGCACATATTAGATTAGATGTTCCCTCTCTCTCTCTCTCTCCGCCGAAGCTGGCAATGAAGATTAATCCGCCTTTGCCGTGAAGTGGGTGACATATGAATCGCGCCGCTTCCCCCCCCCCCCCCCAAAAAGGTGAATTGGAGACAAAGCCTTTGATTTTTACGACCGGTTATTTATCAAAGTGACTTAGTTGCTACACTGCATTACGGTCAAGCGGCGGATTTATTAACGGACACGGGAAAAAAAAAAGAACAACTTCTCACATCTCACCGTGAGGCTTTTCCTCCATAAATCAGGTGTTGTTTATCCAACGCCGATGTTTGCCAGGAAAGTACATTAGAACATTAGAACGTTAGAACGTTAGAACGTGTCCTCCTCCTCACCACCGACGAGTCCTTCTTCTTTCTTCATTTCCAAGTTCACGTCTCGGGGGCCGGACTCAATGCGTTTTTAGACAAACTGAAGTTGAAGCTCCACGCCGGCGCTAAGAGGTCCAGATACAACGTTATTCCCGGAAAAAAAGTCAGGGGGACGGTGAAAAAAGTAGTCAACACATTTCGGGGGTCCAAGAGACCAAGAGACCTAGAGGGCTAGAAAGAGAATAAGGACATCTGCAGATCAACCCAATCAGCGCCGTCTTTAATATTGATTGGACCCTGGGCAAAAAAATATAACAATTCTTGGGCCCTCCTGAATCCATTTATCAGCTATTTGCAGGCAGTGCGCGGGCTCAAGGGACAGCTGCTTTGGGCCCCACAACAGTGACTGGTCCCGGGGGCAGCTGCCCCCTTTGCCCCTGCGTTAAAGACGGCCCTGAATCCGATATCAATTTGTTGGAAGTATCAGAATAAATATGCAAAAACTTCAGACGCATATGAGAGCATAAATACTAAACCATACCCGTTCAGTTTATCAATTGGGTAATAAATAAATAAATACTAAAAATAATATATTTTTTTCATTCAGCAATTGTAACCATGAATGAATAATAATACTAATAAATATAAATGTTATTATTATAATTATTATTAAATTGAATAACAATAATAATAATAATATTTATTATTATTATTATATATTTATTATTATATATTTATTATTATTATTATTATTATTATTATTATTATTATTATTATTATTCATCAGAATGAATAACAATTATAATAATAATAATAATAATAATAATAATAATAATCATTCTGGTACAATTTTAATAATTATTATTATTATTATTATTATTATTATTACTATTTTTATTATTCATTCTGGTTACAATTTTATGATTAATAATAATAATAATAATAATAATAATAATAATAATAAACATTATTATTATTATTATTCAAGCTGGTAATAAATAAAACTGTAAAATAATATATGTTTTTCATTCAGCAAATGTAACCAGAATGAATAATAATAATAATAATAATAATAATAATAATAAATATTATTATTATTATTATTATTATTATTATTGTTGATCAGAATGAACAATAATAATAATAAAAATAATAATAATAATTATAACAAATATATTGGGCCAGATCCACAGAGCAAGTACGCCGGCGTATCTACTGATACGCCGGCATACTTTCAAATTTCCTGCGTCGTATCTTTAGTTTGAATCCTCAAACCAAGATACAACGGCATCTGGGTAAGATCCGACAGGCGTACGGCTTCGTACGCCTTCGGATCTTAGATGCAATATTTTGGCGCCTGCTGGGTGGAGTTCGCTTCGTTTTCCGCTTCGGGTATGCAAATTAGGCTTTTTCCGGCGTATAGTTAAAGCTGCTATTTTGCGGCGTATAGATAGACTTGCCATGTTAAGTATGGCCGCCGTTCCCGCGTCGAAATTTGAATTTTTTTTTTTTTGCGTAAGTCGTCCGTGAATAGGGATGGACGTAACTCACCTCTAAGTTCAAAAAATTACGTTGTTGCAACGTCATTTCACGCAAAGCACGGCGGGAAATTTATGGACGACGCACGCGCAGTTCATTCGGCGCGAGGACGCGCTTCATTTAAATGAAACCCGCCCCCTGATCGCCGATTTGAATTCCGCTGCCAGAAATACACTACCCCGCCGTAACTTACGGCGCAAAATCGTTGAGGATTCGAAATTCCGCCAGTTAAGGTACGGCGGCGTAGCGTATCTCTGATACACTGCGCAGATCCAATTCTCTCTGTATCTGGCCCATTATTATTATTATTATTATTATTATTATTATTATTATTTTTTTTATTATTCATTCTGGTTGCAATTTTAATAATAATTATTATTATTATTATTATTATTATTATTATTATTTATGGTAATAAATAAATACAAATTTAAAATAATATATTTTTTTCATTCAGCAATTGTAACAAGAATAGATAATAATAATAAAAAATATTTTTATTATTATTATTATTATTATTATTATTATTATTATTATTATTTGTATTCATTCTGGCTACAATTCAAATAATAATAAAAATAAGGACATTTCCATATCAATGCATTGGAAGTATCAGACTAAATATGCAAAAACTCATATGAGAACATAAATACAAAACCATACCCTTTCAGTTCACCAATTGGGTAATAAATAAAAAAAAAAAAAAAATGTTTTCATTCAGCAGTTGTAACCAGAATGAATAATAATAATAATAATAATAATAATAATAATAATAATAATAATAATAATAATAATAATAATAATAATAGTTTATATATTAATATAAATATTGTTTAAAAATCCAACACATTTCAGGGGTCAAAGAGTGCCCCCACCCCCACATCAGGGCTGTAAAGAAAATAAGGACATCTCCATATCAATCCTATATCAATTCATTAGAAGTATCAGAATGAATATGCAAACACGTCAGACACACATGAGAGCATAAATACTAAACCATACCATTTCAGTTCATCAATTGGATAATAAATAAATACAAATCAAAAATAATATATTTTTTTTCATTCAGCAATTTAAATTAAACACATCTTCTAAATAAGGGAAAATATTAATAAAAGTTGATTTTTTTTTTTTCAAACTAATTTTACAAATTTAACAGGAAGTGCCCAATAAACTCAAAAGATAACACACCCTCTAAATAAAGGAAAATAATAATAATAATAATAATAATAATAATAATAATAATAATAACAAAAATAATAATAGAAGTTTATTTTATTTTTTTTACAACAATTTTTACAAATTTAACACACCTTCTAAATAAAATAAAACAATAATAATGATAATAATAATAATAATAATAATAATAATAATAATAATACATTTTTTTTTTCAAACTAATTTTACAAAATAAACAGGAAGCGCCGAATACACTCAAAACATAACACACTGTCTAAATAAAGGAAAATAATAATAAAAATAATAATAATTATAATAATATTAAAGGCATTTTTTTTCCAAAAAATTTACAAATGTAACACGAAGTGCACAATACACTCAAAAGATAACACACTGTCTAAATAAAAGAAAATAATAATACAAATAATAATAATAGTAATAATAATAATAATAATAATAATAATAATAAAAGTTGATATTTTTTTTTTTAAACAAATTTTACAAAATTTAACAGGCAGTGCCCAATATATTCAAAAGATAACACACCCTCTAAATAAAGGAAAATAACAAAAATGATAATAATAATAATAAAGGCAATTTTTTTCCCCAAAAATCTTACAAATTTAACCGAAAGTGCCCTTGTCCCTTACATTGGTGATCAGTGAGAAGAATGTCTCTTACACTCAAAAGATAACAAATCATCCAAATAAAGGAAAATAATAATAGTAATCATAATAATAAAAGTTTTTTCTTTCAAACAATTTAAAAAAAAATTAAATTTGCCAAAAAATTAAACTTTTTAAAAAATTTAATTTTTAAAAAAAAAATATTTTTAAATTCGATTTTTAAAAAAATCACTCATTGAAATGGTCACTTGCAGTCTCCATTGGAAGCCTGTGTAAGCAGGTGACAACACAGGATCACAGTTAGGAGACCAGGACAGGAGCGTTGTCACCCTCTAACAGGAAGTACCTGTAAAAGAACCTCCATGGCAGGATCTCCAGGGATCGTTTTAATAAAACCTGCAAATTCCAAAAACCTTGAAAACGACTTTAATTAAAAAAAAAAAAAAATTGCCATTAAGATGTCAAAGCTTCTCTGAGATTTGGGCGATTGTTTTTTTTTTTTTTTTTTTACGTTGATGGAGATTCCTGCGCTGTAAGCGGTTAACCTCGCCGCATCTGGCATCTCAGCTCCAAGAATTTTGTGAGTCTCTCCGGTTTTTTTTTGGCCGGCTTCAATTTTTTATTTTTTTTTGTTTTTGTTTCAAAATAGGGATTGTTTAGTAAAAATGTAAATTAGATTATGTTCTCCGAACGAAGCTGCAGATAGAAATCAAAGAGACTGGGAGAGAAGCGGTAAGCTGATCCGTGTCTATCCGAGCGAGAGATCCCAGATCTGACCCGGTCTAGACTTCCCTCCTTGTATTCATTAACCTCCCTCGCCGCTCTCCCTCGCCGCTCTACCTCGCCGCTCTACCTCGCCGCTCACCGGATTACACCCAACTGCCCGGCTTTTCCGCGGTGACTAAAGTAACTTTCCGAGAGGAGATGGCCTCTAAAAATGGAAACTTTTCCATGGCTTGTTTTCAGAACACCTCTCCCTCGTTTGATCCCGCGGAATACAATGTATCAAAATGTGATCTCAGCTCCTGAAGATGGAGTTCTTAGCGGTTCTTTTGCTGGCATCGGACCCGTCATTCCGGAGCCGGTGAAGTGTAACCGGTGCCGGGACAAAGTCTTCTGGCCAATAGAAGTGATGAAGCTGACAGACCGAAATAGCTTTTAGATAATTCTATTTGCAAAGTATCAAGTAATATATAACAATGCGCACAAGTTCCTCCGACCACGTGAGGCGTCCCACCCGACTCCACCAGACGTGACTTGTTGTCCAAGACCAACGTTCTCCACCTCTTTACCACGGAGGAGCCCTCAAAATACCGCCTAACAATTACAACTCATAGTACATTAGTATTATGATCAGTGAGAAGAATGTCCCTTACATTGGTGATCAGTGGGAAGAATTTCCCTTACATTGGTGATCAGTGGGAAGAATGTTCCTTACATTGGTGATCAGTGGGAAGAATGTTCCTTACATTGGTGATCAGTGGGAAGAATGTTCCTTACATTGGTGATCAGTGGGAAGAATGTCCCTTACATTGGTGATCAGTGAGAAGAATGTCCCTTACATTGGTGATCAGTGAGAAGAATGTCCCTTACATTGGTGATCAGTGGGAAGAATGTCCCTTACATTGGTGATCAGTGAGAAGAATGTCCCTTACATTGGTGATCAGTGAGAAGAATGTCCCTTACATTGGTGATCAGTGGGAAGAATGTTCCTTACATTGGTGATCAGTGGGAAGAATGTCCCTTACATTGGTGATCAGTGAGAAGAATGTCCTTTACATTGGTGATCAGTGGGAAGAATGTCCCTTACATTGGTGATCAGTGGGAAGAATGTCCCTTACATTGGTGATCAGTGGGAAGAATGTCCCTTACATTGGTGATCAGTGAGAAGAATGTTCCTTACATTGGTGATCAGTGAGAAGAATGTCCCTTACATTGGTGATCAGTGAGAAGAATGTCCCTTACATTGGTGATCAGTGGGAAGAATGTCCCTTACATTGGTGATCAGTGGGAAGAATGTTCCTTACATTGGTGATCAGTGAGAAGAATGTCCCTTACATTGGTGATCAGTGGGAAGAATGTCCCTTACATTGGTGATCAGTGGGAAGAATGTTCCTTACATTGGTGATCAGTGGAAAGAATGTTCCTTACATTGGTGATCAGTGGAAAGAATGTCCCTTACATTGGTGATCAGTGGGAAGAATGTCCCTTACATTGGTGATCAGTGGGAAGAATGCTCCTTACATTGGTGATCAGTGGGAAGAATGTCCCTTACATTGGTGATCAGTGAGAAGAATGTCCCTTACATTGGTGATCAGTGAGAAGAATGTCCCTTACATTGGTGATCAGTGAGAAGAATGTTCCTTACATTGGTGATCAGTGAGAAGAATGTCCCTTACATTGGTGATCAGTGGGAAGAATGCTCCTTACATTGGTGATCAGTGGGAAGAATGTTCCTTACATTGGTGATCAGTGGGAAGAATGTCCCTTACATTGGTGATCAGTGAGAAGAATTTCCCTTACATTGGTGATCAGTGGGAAGAATGTTCCTTACATTGGTGATCAGTGGGAAGAATGTTCCTTACATTGGTGATCAGTGGGAAGAATGTTCCTTACATTGGTGATCAGTGGGAAGAATGTCCCTTACATTGGTGATCAGTGAGAAGAATGTCCCTTACATTGGTGATCAGTGAGAAGAATGTCCCTTACATTGGTGATCAGTGAGAAGAATGTCCTTTACATTGGTGATCAGTGGGAAGAATGTCCCTTACATTGGTGATCAGTGGGAAGAATGTCCCTTACATTGGTGATCAGTGGGAAGAATGTCCCTTACATTGGTGATCAGTGGGAAGAATGCTCCTTACATTGGTGATCAGTGGGAAGAATGTCCCTTACATTGGTGATCAGTGAGAAGAATGTCCCTTACATTGGTGATCAGTGGGAAGAATGCTCCTTACATTGGTGATCAGTGGGAAGAATGTTCCTTACATTGGTGATCAGTGAGAAGAATGCTCCTTACATTGGTGATCAGTGAGAAGAATGTTCCTTACATTGGTGATCAGTGGGAAGAATGTCTCTTACATTGGTGATCAGTGGGAAGAATGTCCCTTACATTGGTGATCAGTGAGAAGAATGTCCCTTACATTGGTGATCAGTGAGAAGACTGGAGACTAATACAATTTTTGATGACTTTCAGTCAGGATTCCGACCTGGGAGAAGCCCGGAAACAGCCCTGGTAAAAGTCCAGGATGATCTACTCTGGGCCTTGGATGAGAATGAAGCTTCGGTCTTGGTACTTCTGGATTTGTCGGCAGCTTTTGATACCATAGACCACTCTATACTTTTGAATAGGTTGAAGGTGGTGGCGGGAATGGACTGTATAGCTTTGGCAAGGGTTGCCTTGTTCCTGCGAGACAGGGTTCAGGTATTCCTCTGATAGTTCCCTGTCTTGTGGGGTCCCACAAGGATCGGCTTTATCTCCGATCCTTTCTAACATCTATATGAGGCCGCTGCTGTGCATCATTCGCCATCACACCCTCCCGTTCCATATCTTTGTTGCTGAAGATCTACTTCAAACTATCCAAGAAAGGGAAGGATCGGGTCATGCTGGGCTCCTGCCTGGAGGAAATCCAGTCCTGGATGGGTGCCAATTATCTCAAACTAAATGGCACCAAATCTGAATGCATCATCTTCAGTAACTAGACTGAGGCACTGCCAAAAAATTCTTTTTTTTTTCGTTTTCGATTAATTTATTTTCTTGCTTTTTTCAAAAATTCTGGAAATTCGAAAAAATCCTGTGTTTTTTTTTGTTTTTGTTTCATTCTTTTTTTTTTTGGAAATTTCTCATTTTCGAATTTTAGATTTTCACATTTTGCAATTTCGAATTTTCGAATCTCAAATTTTTGAAATTTCGAATTTTCAATTTTTTTAATTTTCAAATTTTTTAATTTCCGAATTTTCGAAATTCTGAATTTTTGAAATTCCCAATTTTCGAAATTCCCAATTTTCGAGATTCCCAATTTTCGGAAATTCAAAAATTCGGAAATCGGAAATTCGGACATGCAAAAATTCTGAAATTTGAAATTTCGGAACTACTAAAATTCGGAATTAACGTGCCCACCAGTGCCACCTATCAATGCCCTTCAGTGTTACCCATCAGTGCCACCTTTCAGTGCCCACGAGTGCCACCTATCAGTGCCTTATCGGGGCCCATCAGTGCAGCCCATCAATCAATATTTTTTTTAATTCGGTATTAAAAAAAATTAACAGGGTTAGGGGTAGGGTTAGTGGTTAGGGCTTAGGGTTGGGGTTAGGATTAGGGGTCAAGGTTGGGGTTAGGGGTTAGGGCTGGGGTTGGGTTAGCGTTAGGGTTAGAGGGTTAGGGTTGGGGTTAGGGTTGGGTTAGGGGTTAGGATTAGTGGTTAGGGTTGGGGTTGGGGTTAGGGGTTAGGGCTGGGGTTGGGTTAGTGTTAGGGTTAGGGGTTAGAGGGTTAGGGTTAGGGGTTAGGGTTGGAGTTGGGGTGAGGTTTAGGGTTGGGTTAGGGGTTAGGATTAGGGGTTAGGGTTAGGGTTGGGGTTAGGGGTTAGGGCTGGGATTGGGTTAGCATTAGTGTTAGGGGTTAGAGGGTTAGGGTTAGGGTTGGGGTTGGGGTGAGGGTTAGGGTTATTCATTTGGGTACAGCATTGTATGACCGCGCATTTAAAGTGCATCATCGCTGAAAGCTGAAATTTGGTCTGGGCAGGAGGGGGGGTTTAAGTGCCCGGTAAGCAAGTGGTTAAGCATTTTAATTAATAAATAAATAGGTTTCGGTTCCAGCAGTCCTTGAGGTTTCCCAGCATTCCTCAGGACAGGTATCCACCTCCAATCAGCCCGGTCTGTGATGAAATATTGTTTTTTAGTTGATGGAAACGACTCCCAAAAAGAGAGGGAGGGGCTTGTCATGTAAACGACGGGAACGAGTCACGTCTGAAATACGGTCCTTTAATTGGTCTTCAAGATTTATTTTTTGGAGAACCTCGAGAAGGTTGGACGTTCCAGACCAAAAAAAAAGTTATTCCTCAGCTCAGAGTGTACCGGAATCCCGGAATATACGAACCAGACGTTACGCAGAAGAGACTTTGCAATATCTGAGGGGAAGACGAAGTCGTCCTCAGGGCTTAGCGGACGTCGGGAACGAGCCCCTCGGACATGTGGCTTCCATTAGTTTGGTGAGACATCACAGAGACCTAATAATTGCTAATTCGTTTTTTATGAGTTTGGATCCCAATACAGGTGACAGCGACGGGAACCAAACTTATCCTCGTGTGACTTTATCTCATTATTTTTTTTAAGGGGATACGTATTGTCGCTGACCTCTGGCCCCGGATGCAGATGGTTTTCCACTATTTATGGTGAACGTCACCCGAGGTGGACTCACAATCCTTGGCGAGAAGACGGGACGCCATATTTAATTCATTTGTATCTTCCACTTTCTATGAAGAATATTATCGAGATCCGGCGTATCAAACTTTGGTGACACAGGGGGGGCCGAACTTAGAGAACTAAATTATCAGGGGGGGCACATTGTGTCTACTGAGGGCCACAGCTCCTCAAAGTGGTTGTAAAGGTTTTGCAAACAATGCATGAAGGTAAAAAATAAATGAAAAATCCTTGTGTAGCAACCCCCCATTACTTACCTAAGCCCCCTCCTGATCCAGCGATGTCCATGGGAACCTCGGCTTTCCTGGGACTCTCACTCCTGATTGGCAGCAATCACAGCCAGTGAGCCAATCAGGAGAAGGAGGGGGCGGGGCCGAGCCAAGGCTCTGTGTGTGAATGGACACGCAGAAGCCATGGCTCGTGAGCGTGCCTTCTTGGGTGCCCCCCCAGAGCAAGCTGCTTGCTCTGGGGTCACTCAGCAGGAAAAAGGGCCCAAGAAGAGGAGGATCTGGGCTCCTCTGTGCAAATCCAATGGTTGTAAATCTCAGACATGAAATATGAACAAAGCACTTTCCCCCGACTTGTTCATTCCCAGACTTAGTTGGAGTAGGCAGTACACTTTGGTGGGGGTGGGTCAGCCACACCTTGTGACCATTGACCTTCGTAAAGCCTTCTTTCTGACCTTTGATCTCTGGGGGAGGTCCCTAGCCTTATTTTTCAAAGGGAAACCCTAACCCCAAGCCCAACCCTAACCCCAAGCCTAACCCTAACCCCAACCCTAACCCTAAACCCAACCCCAACCCTAACCCTAGCCCTAAACCCAACCCCAACCCTAGCCCCAAACCCAACCCTAAACCCAACCCTAATCCTAACCCTAAACCCCCAACCCTAACCCTAACCCCAACCCCAACCTCAACCCTAACCCTAATCCTAACCCTAAACCCCCAACCCTAACCCTAACCCCAACCCCAACCCCAACCCCAACCCTAATCCTAATCCTAACCCTAAACCCCCAACCCCAACCCTAACCCCGAGCACTTAGTGTAATTTCTGTCTGCTCCCTCCTTCCTCTGCTATCCACATGAGTCAAAGTCAATTTTGACAAGTTTTCCAGACACCAAGAGAAAAATTGTGACATGGGAGAGACAGCCTCAGTTTTGTTCCTGTGGGCTGTGTGATGGGGGGGGGGGGTGGGTTCCCCTTCCTTCCAATAAGCTCTCATTGCTCTCCTCACCGAGCTCTGGAGAGTGTAACATCAGCTCTCCCGTCCCATTCCCCCCCCCCTTTTTTTCTTAAATCTCAGACAAGCCTAAGAATTCTACACTGTGAAAGGATGTAGAGAAGAAAAGACGGCAGATAAACAGGTACAACTTACAGTGGTATAAAAACACTCACCCCCCCCCTTTATAAATAATCACATTTTGTTGCTCTGCAGCCTGAAATGAAGACAGGCACAGTTTTTGTTTTATCCAACTGTATTTACCCAGAGCAACTTATAACATCCAAGTTAAAGATGTAACTCCAACATGTCAGGGGAAAAAAACTGAATCACTGAGTTGGAAAAAGGATCCCCCCCTCCCCTTGTGTCAGTATTTTGTTGAAACCCCTTTTGCATAGTTCCTCACCCTATGCGTTTCGTCATAGCTGACGTCACCTGAGTGCAGTGATTTTTTTTTTATATTAATGGCTTCTGTACATCACCAGAGACCAGGAGCTGCCTATGACAGATTGGTCACTGCTCTGGGAATGCAGTGCGGCGTGCGGGCGTTAAAGCCCATCCTTTTTGCCGCGTTCCGTGGGCAGAAAGCGGTTACTATACAATGCAGTTTCGATTTCATCACGGATGGAGCAAGCTATAAATTTTCTGTGGCGGTTTGCGAACAGGCAGGTGCAACACCTGCCCCGTACATAAATGATTTCATAAACCATAACTCAGCCGCGGAAGGTCCTGCAGGTGGTAAATCACCCGCCCGCCGCTACAAACCAGATTTGTTTATGGCTGAACGTCGGCAGTAAACAAACCCGTGTAAACATCCATTAAAGGTCTGCCGGTGACATTCCCAGTCAGGGTTCATTTACTTTAATTTATCGGCTGAAAACACCACGACCGGCAGAAAACAGATCCCAGCATTTCTTTCAAACAATTCCAACGCACAAACATCCTTTATAGCGAATCATGTGTTTATAACAAGAGACCTCAAAACCGGGAAAAAAGGTCGGCTTTAACCCTGTGAAGTCTGTATGGAGGAAATCCCTGTAAAGTCCATGTAAGTTGTACAATGTGTATCATAAGAAAATATATAGGGCCAGATTCATAAAGAATTGCGGCGGCGTAACGTATCGTCTTTACGTTACACCGCCGCAAGTTTTCAGCGCAAGTGCCTGATTCACCAAGCACTTGCGTGTAAACTTACGGCGGAGTAACGTAAAGCCATCCAGCGCAAGCCCGCCTAATTCAAATGGGGCGGGGACCATTTAAATTAGGCGCGTTCCCGCGCCGAACGTAATGCTCCGTTCTGAAATTTCCCGCCGTGCTTTGCGCGAAAAGACGTCGCCCCGACGTAATGTTTTGAATGGCGACGTGCGTAACGTACTTTCATATTCCCGAACGACTTACGCAAAAAAAAAAATCGAAATTCGACGCGGGAACGACGGCCATACTTTAACATGGGCTGTCTATTGTTACACCACCTCAATAGCAGCCGTAACTTTGCGTCACGAAAAGCCGACTAGCAACGACGTAACAAACGCGTGTACCTTCGTGGATCGGCGTAAACAGCTAATTAGCATACCCGACGCGGAAAACGACGCGATCTCCACCCAGCGGCGGCCGAAGTATTGCATCCTAAGATCCGAAGGCGTACGAAGGCGTCCGCCTGTCGGATCTTAGCCAAATGCCGTCGTATCTTGTTTGTGAATCACAAATAAAGATACGACGCGGCAAATTTGAAAGTACGCCGGAGTATCAGCAGATATCAGCAGATACTCCGGCGTACTTTTTCTGTGAATCTGGCCCATAATTTTTTTTTCCTTAACCACTTCAGACCCGGACCATTATGCAGGTTAAGGACCTGGCCCCTCTTTGCGATTCGGCACTGCGTCGCTTTAACTGACAAATGTGCGGTCCTGCGACGCGGCTCCCAAACAAAATGGGCGTCTTTTTTTTCCCCACAAATAGAGCTTTCTTTTGGTGGTATTTGATCACCTCTGCGGTTTAAATTTTTTGCGCTATAAACAAAAATAGAGCCACAGTTTTGAAAAAAATGCAATATTTTTTAGTGTTTGCTATAATAAATATCCCCCAAAAAAGATATAAAATAACATTTTTTTTCCTCAGTTTAGGCCGATACAGATTCTTCTACATATTTTTGGTAAAAAAAATCGCAATAAGCGTTTATCGATTGGTTTGCGCAAAAGTTATAGGCCCAGATTCACAGAGAGCACGGCGCACATTACGCCGCCGTAGAGTAACCTATATATAAGCTACGCCGACGCAGCGCAGAGAGGCAAGCATGGAATTCAGAAAGCCAGTGCTCCCAACACTTCGCCAGCGTGGGGTGGGTATCAAAGGCGCAGTCCGGCTTAGGTGGAAGTGGGCGTGACCCATGCAAATGAGGCGTAACGCCATGTAAATGATGGGCCGAGCGCCAGACAAGTACTTATAACGAACTGCGCATGCGCCGTAACGTGGACGCATCCCCCTGCGCCTGCTCACAACCACGTCGGAACAACTGCCTAAGATACGCCAGATCACTGCGTACGCCGTGAACGTAACCTACGCCCAGCCAGACACACGTCCAATGTAAAATACGCCGGCTTGTGTTCCCTGGTGCAGACCTGAGCATGTCTGCTGCTGGGTTGCACCTCCTTTATGGGGAATAACTTTACGCCGGACGTACAACTTACAAGCACCTCGCGTAGCATGCGCCGGGTGCGCGCAGGTTCGTGAATCGCCGTATTTCCCTCATTTGCATGTTTGAATAGCTAATCAATGGGAGTGGCACCATGCGCCCAGCCTAAATGTGTGTCCACTCTACACCGGCGTAAGCAAGTTAGGTCGGTAGGGTGAAGCCTATTTTTAGGCGCATCTCTGTTTGTGGGTCTTGCGCACAGATACGACGGCGCACATTTGCACTTACGTCGGCGTAACTTGTTATACGTCGGCTTAAGTGCTTTGTGAATCCGGGCCATAGCGTTTACAAAATAGGGGATTTATTATGATTTACTAAGAATGGCGGCGATCAGCGATTTTTTTTCGTGACTGCGACATTATGGCGGACACATCGGAGACTTTTGACACATTTTTGGGACCGTTATCATTTTCACAGCGAAAAGTGCTATAAAAATGCACTGATTATTGTGAAAATGACAATGGCAGTGAAGAGGTAACCACTAGGGGGCGCTAAGGGGTTAAGTGTGCCCTAGGGGAGTGATTCTTACTGTAGGGGGGCGTGGCTGGACGTGTGACGTCACTGATCGTCGTTCCCTAGTGATACTGCCACAGAGAAGAACGGGGAAGGTTTGTTTACACTCACCTCTCCCCGATCTTCAGCTCCTGTGACCCGATCGCGGGACACCGGCGGTGATCGGGTCCCGTGGGCGTGGTCACGGAGCTTCGGACCGGGTCATGAGCGCGCCACCAGTGGGGCACGCGCGACTAACGGCTGGGCTCTTAGAGGCGACGTACAGGTACGTGATTGTGCCCAGCCGTGTCATTCTGCCGACGTATATGGGCGTTAGGCGGTCCTTATGTGGTTAAATAAAATCTTTTTTTCTTTTTTTTTCCTCCTAGCTGCATCTCAGTGCTGCTGATCTCCTGCAGCCTTTTCACAACCACTTCATACACCACATCACTGCTCAGGACCACAGGGATGGTGACAACGGTGGGCCGTATCTGTGCCATGTGTGTGTGTCGGCATGGCTGCTTGTAATCTACACCAGGGTGGCATGTGACAGGGTGACAAAAATAAATCCCAATTTGGAAACAAGGACAGAGTGTTGTCATGAATAGGAGGAGAAGGAGGAGGAAAAGAAGAAGGAGGAGAAGGGGAGGAAGAATGAGGAGGAGAAGGAGAATGAGACAGAGAAGGAGAAGAGGAGGGAGGATGAGAAGGAGGAAAGTGAGAAGCAGACAGAGAAGGAGAAGAAGGAGCAGAAGTAGAAGAAGGAGGAGGAGGAAAGGGAGAAGGAGACAGAGAAGGAGGAGAGGGAGGAGGAGACAGAGAAGAAGAAGGAGGATACAGAGAAGGAGAAGAAGGAGAAAGAGGAGAAAAAGGAGGAGGAGGAAAGGGAGAAGGAGAAATAGAAGGAGGAGAAGAAGAATAATGAGGAGAAGGAGAAGAAGAAGGAGGAGAAGGAAAAGGAGGAGAGGGAGAAGAAGACAGAAAAGGAGGAGGAGAAGGATGAGAAAAAGAATGAGGAGAGGGAGAAGGAGAAGAAGGAGGAGGAGAGGGAGAATGAGACAGAGAAGGAGAAGAAGAAGGAGGATGAGCAGAAGAAGCGAGAGGATAAGAAGAAGGTGAAGAAGGAGGAGGAGGAGATGGAGGAGGAGGAGAAGGAGGAAAGGAAGAAGGAGGAGGAGAAAGAGTAGAAGGAGGAGAAAAGGAGGAGGAGAAGGAGGAAAGGGAGAAAAAGGAGGAGAGGGAGAAGGAGACAGAGGAGGAGGAGAAGGAGGAGGAGGAGAAGGAGGAGGAGGAGAAGGAGAAGAAGGAGGAGGAGAGGGAGGAGACAGAGAAGGAGAGGGAGGAGACAGAGAAGGAGAAGAAGAAGGAGGAGGTCAAGGAGAAGGAGGAGGAGAACGAGTAGAAGGAGGAAAGGTAGAAGGAGACAGAATGTAGAAGGAGGAGAAGAAGAAGAATGAGTAGAAGAAGGAGGAGGAGCAGAAGGAGAAAAAGAAGAAGGAGAGGTAGAAGGAGACAGAGAAGAAGAAGGAAAATAAGAAGAAGAGTAGGAGACAGAGAAAGAGCAAAAGAAGAAGGAGGAGATGGAGAAGGAGACAGAGAAGAAGAGGGAGAAGGATACAGAGAAGGAGGAGGAGAAGAAGAAGTAGGAGAAGGAGAAGAAGAGTAGGAGACAGAGAAGGAGAAAAATAAGAAGGAGGAGAGGGAGAAGGAGACAGAGAAGAAGGAGGAGGAGGAGGAGGAGAATACAGAAGAGGAGAGGGAGAAGGAGACAGAGAAGGAGGAGGAGAATACAGAAGAGGAGAGGGAGAAGGAGACAGAGAAGAAGGAGGAGGAGAATACAGAAGAGGAGAGGGAGAAGGAGACAGAGAAGAAGGAGGAGGAGAATACAGAAGAGGAGAGGGAGAGTTCTGTTTTTTTCTATATCCTTTACAATGATTCACGTGTGATGACTTATTTATATTCTGTAAATGTCAATTAGTGCGGCACTTTTGGTTTTGTGTTCCGTAGAGTTGATTATCTGTCAGCAGATGACAAGGTTATTTATGTAACAATTTATATTTTCTTTTACTTGATTTTTCGCTCTATAACACTATTAAAGAATAAAAGACGACCTCCATATAACCCACCATTGTAGGTGGAAGTTTTATATATAAGACGTTCAGTGCACAGGAAATGACTCCGCCCCCCCGCACATCGCTGTGGAGCTCTTCATATAGAGAACGTTCCTAATAATGTCATTTTGTATCAGAATGATCTCCATGTTGGATCGTCTGTCACATTATAATAGAAGGAAAGGGGTCATTATCTGATTAAAGGATATGAATGTTGTCTTTTGCGTACGGCGGGGAGCAATGTTCAGTAATTCATGGCGAGCTGCTGACTCTGAGTTGAATGTAAAGGCGGACGGCATGACGTATGACATTTCGCTCTGGGCACCAACTAAATAAAACATCCTTCTTTTCACTTTTTTTCATCCTTTGTTCCATCTCAGTGCTGCTGATCTCCTGCAGCCATTTTGCAGCTGCTTCCCTTCTACATGCTCACCACCAATCAGGTGCTTGGGTCTGTTACCCATCACCTTATTGGCTGAAATGACAGGAGCTGTGATTGGACGCCTGATGGGAGGAGAGGATGGGAAGTGACACACGGAGGACACAGCTCACCGCCGTCACCTGCTGCCCCAGGGTGAGTGCCGGGCAGACGGCGAGCGGGCGGGGGGGAGGAGGTGTTCACAGTGGAAGCATTGGATGGGCAGAGTGGCAGCAATTTATGTGGGGGTTTCTCAGTATTTTTCAGATTGTTTGTGCCCCCCCCAAAAACTAGCAAGGGAGACCTAATAAAGGGGGTCCAACCCGCTACTAGCAAGGGGGAACCTAATAAAGGGGGTCCAACCCGGGACTAGCAAGGGGGACCTAATAATGGGGGTCCAACCCGCTACTAGCAAGGGGGAACCTAATAAAGGGGGTCCAACCCGGGACTAGCAAGGGGGACCTAATAAAAGGGGTCCAACCCGCTACTAGCAAGGTGGACCTTATAAAGGGGGTCCAACCCGCTACTAGCAAGGAGGACCTAATAAACGGGGTCCAACCCAGGACTAGCAAGGGGACCTAATAAAGGGGGTCCAAGTCTATGTGAAGTCTATATTGAGGAATCAGACCTTTAATACTCTTCAATCCTGTATTTCTGAAGGAGTAAAGCCTGCAGCGAGGTCAGCGGGCAGAAAAATGCATTTCCCCCCAAAACCACCCCCTCCCCCCCCAACTCCACCTCCCCCGCCGGCTCTCTGTTACCTGAGTCGGTTTCCTGATTTGGGAACATAATTTAATTCTCCTGAACTGCAAATTACACTTAGCCGGGAAAATCTCTTGAAATCAAGCTTTTAGCAGTGACCCCTCCGAAATGTTCTTTATCAAATCATAGAGTAATGCTTCACTGATCAATGCATGCAGAGCATCGCACAGCCGTCTGAGTAGAGCAGATCTGCAGATGATCATTCCTTCATCTCCCATCTACCAGCCTAATTATGTCTGATTATTGTGTGAGGTCCCCTGACCTCCTGAACGCTGCGGGGCCCCCGGGGGTTTGGTAGAACTTTATATCATAGGTATTCAATATATTGATCTCTCTGTACACAGAATGTCCCCAACACTTAAATCTAATACAAAGGATGTCCCCAACCATCATATCCCATATACAGGATGTCCCCAACCATCATATCCCATATACAGGATGTCCCCAACCATCATATCCCATATACAGGATGTCCCCAACCTTCATATCCCATATACAGGATGTCCCCAACCATCATATCCCATATACAGGATGTCCCCAACCATCATATCCCATATACAGGATGTCCCCAACCATCATATCTCATATACAGGATGTCCCCAACCCTCATATCCCATATACAGGATGTCCCCAACCATCATATCCCATATACAGGATGTCCCCAACCTTCATATCCCATATACAGGATGTCCCCAACCCTCATATCCCATATACAGGATGTCCCCAACCATCATATCCTATATACAGGATGTCCCCAACCTTCATATCCCATATACAGGATGTCCCCAACCCTCATATCCCATATACAGGATGTCCCCAACCATCATATCCTATATACAGGATGTCCCCAACCCTCATATCCCATATACAGGATGTCCCCAACACTCATATCCCATATACAGGATGTCCCCAACACTCATATCTCATATACAGGATGTCCCCAACACTCATATCCCACATACAGGACGTCTCCAACACCAATATCCCATATACAGGATGTCCCCAACACTCATATCCCACATACAGGACGTCTCCAACACCAATATCCCATATACAGGATGTCCCCAACCCTCATATCCCATATACAGGATGTCCCCAACCCTCATATCCCATATACAAGATGTCCCCAACACTCATATCCCACATACAGGATGTCCCCAACACTCATATCCCATATACAGGATGTCCCCAACACTCATATCCCATATACAGGATGTCCCCAACACTCATATCCCATATACAGGATGTCCCCAACACTCATATCCCACATACAGGATGTCCCCAACACTCATATCCCATATACAGGATGTCCCCAACACTCATATCCCATATACAGGATGTCCCCAACACTCATATCCCATATACAGGATGTCCCCAACACTCATATCCCATATACAGGATGTCCCCAACCCTCATATCCCATATACAGGATGTACCCAACACTCATATCCCATATACAGGATGTCCCCAACACTCATATCCCACATACAGGATGTCCCCAACCCTCATATCCCATATACAGGATGTCCCCAACACTCATATCCCATTTACAAGATGTCCCCAACCCTCATATCCCATATACAGGATGTCCCCAACCATCATATCCCATATACAGGATGTCCCCAACCATCATATCCCACATACAGGATGTCCCCAACCTTCATATCCCATATACAGGATGTCCCTAACCATCATATCCCACATACAGGATGTCCCCAACACTCATATCCCATATACAGGATGTCCCCAACCATCATATCTCATATACAGGATGTCCCCAACACTCATATCCCATATACAGGATGTCCCCAACCATCATATCCCATATACAGGATGTCCCCAACACCCATATCCCATATACAGGATGTCCCCAACACTCATATCCCATATACAGGATGTCCCCAACCCTCATATCCCATATACAGGATGTCCCCAACCATCATATCCCATATACAGGATGTCCCCAACACCCATATCCCATATACAGGATGTCCCCAACACTCATATCCCATATACAGGATGTCCCCAACCCTCATATCCCATATACAGGATGTCCCCAACCATCATATCCCACATATAGGATGTCCCCAACACTCATATCCCATATACAGGATGTGCCCAACCATCATATCCCATATACAGGATGTCCCCAACACTCATATCCCATATACAAGATGTCCCCAACACTCATATCTCATATACAGGATGTCCCCAACACTCATATCCCATATACAGGATGTCCCCAACCATCATATCCCATATACAGGATGTCCCCAACACCCATATCCCATATACAGGATGTCCCCAACACTCATATCCCATATACAGGATGTCCCCAACACTCATATCCCATATACAGGATGTGCCCAACCATCATATCCCATATACAGGATGTGCCCAACACTCATATCCCATATACAGGATGTCCCCAACACTCATATCCCATATACAGGATGTCCCCAACCATCATATCCTATATACAGGATGTCCCCAACCATCATATCCAATATACAGGATGTCCCCAACCATCATATCCCATATACAGGATGTCCCCAACACTCATATCCCATATACAGGATGTCCACAACACTCATATCCCACATACAGGATGTCCCCAACACTCATATCCCACATACAGGATGTCCCCAACACTCATATCCCATATACAGGATGTCCCCAACACTCATATCCCATATACAGGATGTCCACAACACTCATATCCCACATACAGGATGTCCCCAACACTCATATCCTATATACAGGATGTCCCCAACCATCATATCCCATATACAGGATGTCCCCAACCATCATATCCCATATACAGGATGTCCCCAACACTCATATCCCATATACAGGATGTCCCCAACACTCATATCTCATATACAGGATGTCCCCAACCATCATATCCCATATACAGGATGTCCCCAACCATTATATCCCATATACAGGATGTCCCCAACACTCATATCCCACATACAGGATGTCCCCAACACTCATATCCCACATACAGGATGTCCCCAACACTCATATCCTATATACAGGATGTCCCCAACACTCATATCCTATATACAGGATGTCCCCAACCATCATATCCAATATACAGGATGTCCCCAACCATCATATCCCATATACAAGATGTCCCCAACACTCATATCCCATATACAGGATGTCCCCAACACTCATATCCCATATACAGGATGTCCCCAACACTCATATCCCATATACAGGATGTCCCCAACACTCATATCCCATATACAGGATGTCCCCAACACTCATATCCCACATACAGGATGTCCCCAACACTCATATCCCACATACAGGATGTCCCCAACACTCATATCCCACATACAGGATGTCCCCAACACTCATATCCCACATACAGGATGTCCCCAACACTCATATCCCATATACAGGATGTCCCCAACCATCATATCCCACATACAGGATGTCCCCAACCATCATATCCCACATACAGGATGTCCCCAACACTCATATCCCACATACAGGATGTCCCCAACACTCACATACCATATACAGGACGTCTCCAACACTAATATCCCATATACAGGACGTCTCCAACACTAATATCCCATATACAGGACGTCTCCAACACTAATATCCCACATACAGGATGTCCCCAACCCTCATATCCCATATACAGGATGTCCCCAACCCTCATATCCCATATACAGGATGTCCCCAACACTCATATCCCACATACAGGACGTCTCCAACACCAATATCCCATATACAGGATGTCCCCAACCCTCATATCCCATATACAGGATGTCCCCAACCCTCATATCCCATATACAGGATGTCCCCAACCATCATATCTCATATACAGGATGTCCCCAACACTCATATCTCATATACAGGATGTCCCCAACACTCATATCCCATATACAGGATGTCCCCAACCATCATATCCCATATACAAGATGTCCCCAACACTCATATCCCATATACAGGATGTCCCCAACACTCATATCCCACATACAGGATGTCCCCAACACTCATATCCCATATACAGGATGTCCCCAACACTCATATCCCATATACAGGATGTCCCCAACACTCATATCCCATATACAGGATGTCCCCAACACTCATATCCCATATACAGGATGTCCCCAACCCTCATATCCCATATACAGGATGTCCCCAACACTCATATCCCATATACAGGATGTCCCCAACACTCATATCCCACATACAGGATGTCCCCAACCATCATATCCCATATACAGGATGTCCCCAACACTTAAATCTAATACAAAGGATGTGCCCCAACCATCATATCCCATATACAGGATGTCCCCAACACTCATATCCCATATACAGGATGTCCCCAACCCTCATATCCCATATACAGGATGTCCCCAACACTCATATCCCATTTACAAGATGTCCCCAACCCTCATATCCCATATACAGGATGTCCCCAACACTCATATCCCATATACAGGATGTCCCCAACCCTCATATCCCATATACAGGATGTCCCCAACACTCATATCCCATATACAGGATGTGCCCAACCCTCATATCCCATATACAGGATGTCCCCAACCCTCATATCCCATATACAGGATGTCCCCAACACTCATATCCCATTTACAAGACGTCCCCAACCCTCATATCCCACATACAGGATGTCCCCAAACCTCATATCCCATATACAGGATGTCCCCAACACTCATATCCCATATACAGGATGTCCCCAACCCTCATATCCCATATACAGGATGTCCCCAACACTCACATACCATATACAGGATGTCCCCAACACTCATATCCCTTATACAGGATGCCCCCAACCTTCATGGCTCATACGGAGGATGCCCCCAATCCAGACCTCATGTCTCATACATGGGATACCCCAACCTTAATGGCTCATACACAGGTTATCCCAACCCTCATGGGTCATGGCTCATATACAGGATGTCCCGAACCTTCATGGCTCTTATATTGGATGTTCTCAACCTTCATGGCTCTTATACAGGATGTCCCCAACCTTTATGGTTCATACACAGGATGTCCCCAACCTTCATGGTTCATACACAGGATGTCCCCAACCTTTATGGCTCATACACAGGATGTCCCCAACCTTTATGGCTATTATACAGGATGTCCCCAACCTTCATGGCTCATACACAGGATGTCCCCAACCTTTATGGCTCTTATACAGGATGTCCCCAACCTTCATGGCTCATACACAGGATGTCCCCAACCTTCATGGCTCATACACAGGATGTCCCCAACCTTTATGGCTCTTATACAGGATGTCCCCAACCTTCATGGCTCTTATACAGGATGTCCCCAACCTTTATGGCTCATACACAGGATGTCCCCAACCTTCATGGCTCATACACAGGATGTCCCCAACCTTCATGGCTCATACACAGGATGTCCCCAACCTTCATGGCTCAAACATGCCAGCTCTGCATTGCTGAGGCTTCCCCCCGGCCCGTCCATCGTTACTGGTCTTGGGGTCCTGGTATTTCTGCTGAATTTGATGGCCCTGGGGGGGGGGGTTTCATCCTATTTGTTGCTCTATGCATATTATGAACCTTGATATTTTCCACATCATAGTAAACTAATATGTAACGTTTCTGAACTAGTTATACGGGAGAGCCCATACAGAAGATCCTATCAGAGGCGTTCTGCTCTATTCACTCATATACTGCCAAGTGTGATTTAACTGAAAGCAGTTAGTCAGAATTTTCAATGAAGAATCTTTGCCATTATAAATATGAAGTTTATCTCCAAGCGAAACATTCTGGAGTCTGCCGTCAGTTGGCTTCTCCTTTCTGCAGGGTGATCAGTGGAGAACATACGGGCCCCACGAGAATTACCAGCGGCCTGTCCACAGGGGCTGATGTTGTTCTTGGCTTACCAAGCACTGACCGCAGTACTACGCACATTAAAGCAAAGGGGGGTCATTTTAAGGACAGGCCTGCTGATAATTTTATGAAACCTTAGTATATCCCAGGCTTCACCTGTATACATTGGCTACATTATACCGCAGATTTCAAAGGAACGAAGGAACAATGTCATGGTGAAGTAATTATATTGTATGATAAAGAAATTTGACCATCACAACTATATGAGCATGTGGGACAAAATCATGGCCTTTAGTTGCCAACCCCCTATAATATCCTCCACTCTTCTGGGAAGGCATTCCACAAGATTTTGGAGGGTGTCTGTCGGAATTTGTTCCCATTTGTGAAGTCAATTACTAATATTGTATGAGAAGACCTGGCTCCCAATTGACGTTTCAATTCACCCCAACGGTGTTCAGTAGGGTTGAGGTCAGGGATCTGTGCAGGACACTGGAGTTCTTCTACCCATCACAGCTATATGAGCTTGTTGGGCATCCCATTCCAAATCCATGGCCATTCATTTGTAGTTCCCCCCGGAGGCAAATAATATGGAGTTGCTCCCCTTAGTGGCTTTAACATCCTCCACTCTTCTTGGAAGGGTTTCTACAAGATTTTGGAGTATCTCTGTGGGAATTTGTGCTAATTTGTGAAGTCAGCCTTCAGGTATTGATGTTGGTTGAGAAGACTTGACGTACAAACAACGTTCCACTTTATTCCAAACGTGTTCAGTACAGTTTGCAGGGTTCTGTACCGAGCCTTGAGCTTGTTGGATATCCCAGTCCATAACCATGGGTGGTAATACGTAGTTGGTCCCCTTTGATGCTATAACATCCTCCACTCTTCTGGGAAGAATTTACACAAGATATTGCAGGGTGTTGATGGGAATTTTGTTGGGTCAGGTACTCACGTTGGATGGCCTGGCTCAAAATAGGCATTCCAAATCATCCCAAAGGTGTTCAGTAGGGTTGAGGTCAGGGCTCTGTGCAGGACACTCAAGTTCCTCCACATCAAACTGGTTAGACCATGTCTTTATGGAGCTGGTGCAAACTGCTCAACCAATGTCTTTATGGAGCTGGTCCAAACTGGCCAACCCACGTTTTTATGGATCTGGTCCAAACTGGTCAACCCATGTCTTTATGGATCTGGTGCAAACTGTTCAACCAATGTCTTTATGGATCTGGTCCAAACTGGTCAACCCAGGTCTTTATGGATCTGGTCCAAACTGGTCAACCCATGTCTTTCTGGATCTGGTCCAAACAGGTCAACCCATGTCTTTATGGAGCTGGCTTTGTACACAGGGGGGGGGCACATTAATGCTGGAACAGAAAAGGGTCTTCACCAAACTGTTACCACAAGGTTGAAAGAGCACAATTGTCTACAATGTCTTTGTATGATGGAGTATTACCAGGACCCGTCACTGGAGACACCTCAACGTCATAATTTGTTTGTTTTTTTTGGTCATATAGGTAGGCATGCTGGTCAGGTGTCCTTAAACTTCTGTTCCCCACAGTGTAACTCTTCCACGGTCCACACCCCTCTGTTCTCATTGGCTAGGGACAAGCTGTGAGCCATTTCCTGAAAATAAGGAGGAGCACAGGGTGAGAACAGCCCAGGGGCCAGGTCAACTTTTGCATCGGGGCCCACAAGCTTCAAGCTACGCCTCTGCACAGAACAGATCTCCAAGGAACCAATATAAAAAGCTCCTGGGTGAAGGTGAAGCCCCCTCGGGGGTGGGTCTATGATGTTCTGCACTCACAGGATGTCTTCAGACTGTTGAAAATTAATTACTGAAGGGTTCAGTAGCAAAACTGCTGATGTGCCTTTATTGATCCATGACCGTAACTTTAACTCAACACTAATCTTACCCTAAAAACCCATACACCTGGGCATCGGCATGAAGGGCTTGGGGGGATGAAGCCCCAAATGGGTCCCCGAAAAGTCCAGAGTCTCATGCATGCAGGTCTCCATTGTTAGCCCCGAGCTAGCGGCGAGCGTCGGGACCGATCTGATCCCGAGCGCCGCCGAATGTGGCCGAGTGTGGCCGAGTGCGGCCGAGTGGCGGCCGAGTCCTACCGAGTGGTGGCTGAGTGCAATATCAGGTCCCCCCTTCTGGAGCTTGCGCATCGCCTATGATGGACGTCCCACTGGTCCAATGCCGGGACCGTGGGACGTGTGAAGTCCATCATAGGTGCTGCAGGCTCCAGAAGGTGGGAATTACAATGCGGCCACCGCGCCACATCCCCGCTTGGCACTCAGGCAGGCGGCTTTCCTCTCCTCCCCTCCTCAGCTCTCCTCTCCTCCTCCTCGGCTCTCCAGGCTCCTCAGCTCTCCACTCCTCATCGGCTCTCCTCCCCTCCAGGCTCCTCGGCTCTCCTCCCCTCCTCAGCTCTCCTCCTCGGCTCTCCTCCCCTCCTCAGCTCTCCTCCTCGGCTCTCCTCCCCTCCTCGGCTCTCCTCTCCTCCTTGGCTCTCCTCTCCTCCTCGGCTCTCCTCTTCTCTTCGGCTCTACTCCCCTCCCTTTTCTTTAGGATATTATTAATAATTCCGGCTAATTTAAACAAATCATAGTAATGATAGCGCGGGTGTTCTATGAAGCCCTTCACAAGATGTGAGGTCAGAAATAATTATAGAAGCTACAAGTGGCCAATAAGCGCGGTCTTGGCTTGTCACGCCCTATTAGCGATTGGTTCAAAGCATCCAAATCTGTAATGAGATGATAACTGGCCTTGTGTGCATATCAATGAATCTGACTCCCATAACCCCCAAAGAAAATGTAATCAGCTCATTACTGCTAATTTGCATAATTGTGAAATGCTGAAGTACAAGGATACGGGGAGGTCTTCATAAATATGTTCCACAAAAGCCACATGGAAAAAAAATATTCAGCAAAACAGAGTCTTATGATTACGAAGGTTTTCCAACAATGACACGGCTAACCATTGACCCCCCCCCCCCAATGACACGTCTGACCATTGACCCCCCCAATGACACGGCTGACCATTGACCCCCCCCAATGACACGGCTGACCATTGACCCCCCCCCCAATGACACGGCTGACCATTGACCCCCCCCAATGACACGGCTGACCATTGACCCCCCCCCCCCAATGACACGGCTGACCATTGACCCCCCCAATGACACAGCTGACCATTGACCCCCCCAATGACACGGCTGACCATTAATACCCCCCCCCACAATGACACAGCTGACCATTGATCCCCATCCCCCCCATTCTACTTATTATTATGCAGGATTTATATTCTACTTAACTTCCTTCTACGCTATGAAACAAGAGAATAAAGAATACCATACAAAAGAATAGAACACCTTCTCTACATGATGGAGTTAAGGTGTCCCCAGCAAGGGCAGACTGACAACTTATGGGGTCAGCAATAGAAGATCATGGGGCCCCCTGTGTCCTTGTCCACACTCAAGCCACACCTGCACAGTGGGACTCGGGGGGGGAGGGGAGTACATAGGGGGACACTGTGTGGGGGGGACACTGTGGGGGGGGGAGCACATAGGGGACACTGTGGGGGGGAGCACACAGGGGGACACTGTGGGGGAAGAACACACAGGGGGACACTGTGGGGGCGGGGAACACACAGGGGGACACTGTGGGTGGAGAGCACACAGGGGGACACCACACAGGGGGAGAGAGCACACAGGGGGGACACTGGGGGGGAAGCACACAGGGGGACACTGTGGGGGGATAACACACAGGGGGACACTGTGGGGGGGAAACACACAGGGGGACACTGTGGGGGGGAAGCACACAAGGGGACACTGGGGGGGGGAGCATACAGGGGGGACACTGGTGGGGAAGCACACAGGGGGACACTGTGGGGGAGAGCACACAGGGGGACACTGTGGGGGAGAGCACACAGGGGGACACTGTGGGGGGAGGGCACACAGGGGGACACTGTGGGGGGGAGAGCACACAGGGGGACACTGTGGGGGGGAAAGCACACAGGGGGACACTGTGAAGGGAGCACACAGGGGGACGAGCACACAGGGGGACACTGTGGGGGAGAGCACACAGGGGGACACTGTGGGGGGAGGGCACACAGGGGGACACTGTGGGGGGGAGAGCACACAGGGGGACACTGTGGGGGGGAAAGCACACAGGGGGACACTGTGGGGGGGAAAGCACACAGGGGGACACTGTGAAGGGAGCACACAGGGGGACGAGCACACAGGGGGACACTGTGGGGGGAGGGCACACAGGGGGACACTGTGGGGGGGAGAGCACACAGGGGGACACTGTGGGGGGGAAAGCACACAGGGGGACACTGTGAAGGGAGCACACAGGGGGACGAGCACACAGGGGGACACTGTGGGGGGGGAGCACACATGGGGAAACTGTGGGGGGACGAGCACACAGGGGGACGAGCACACAGGGGGACACTGTGGGGGGAGCACACAGGGGGACACTGTGGGGGGAGAACACACAGGGGGACACTGTGGGGGGGAAACACACAGGGGGACACTGTGGGGGGGAAACACACAGGGGGACACTGTGGGGGAGAGCACACAAGGGGACACTGGGGGGGAGAGAATACAGGGGGGACACTGGTGGGGAAGCACACAGGGGGACACTGTGGGGGAGAGCACACAGGGGGAAACTGGGGGGAAGCACACAGGGGGACACTGTGGGGGGAGGGCACACAGGGGGACACTGTGGGGGGAGAGCACACAGGGGGACACTGTGAAGGGAGCACACAGGGGTACGAGCACACAGGGGGCCACTGTGGGGGAGGAGCACACTGGGGGAAACTGTGGGGGGGAGCACACAGGGGGATGAGCACACAGGGTGTCACTGTGGGGGAAGAGCACACAGGGGGACGAGAACACAGGGGGACACTGTGGGGAAAGAGCACACAGGAGGCACTGTGGGGGGAGAGAGCACACAGGGGGCACTGTGGGGGGGGGAGAGAGCACACAGGGGGACACTGTGGAGAAGCAGACACTGGACACTTTGGGCTCTATTTTGGGACCATTCACATTTATACAGCGATCAGTGCTATAAAAATGCACTGATTACTGAATAAATGGCACTGGCAGGGAAGGAGTTAACCACTAAGGGGCTAGGAAGGGGTTAAGTGTGTCCTAGGGAGTTATTCTAACTGTTAGGGGGCGTGGCTATGAGTGACACGTCACTGATCGTTGCTCCCGATAACAGGGAACAGACGATCAGTGACCTGTCACTAGGAAGAACGGGGAGATGTTGTGTTTACACTGACCTCTCCCCGTTCTTCAGCTCCGTGACACGATTGGGGGACACCGTTGGACATCGAGTCCGCGGGTCCCGTGGGCACAATCACGGAGCTTGTGGGAGGGTCGCACGCGCGACCACACAGCGGCAAATTTAAAGGGACATACCTGTACGCCCATTTGCCTGTCCGTGCCATTCTGTCGACGTATACGTTTGTGCGGCGGTCGGCAGGCGGTTAACATACATGGTTATGGAATGGGATGTCCAACAAGCTCCGGGCTCTTTACAGAACCCTGCCATCAACCCTACTGAACACCTTGGAGATGAAGAGGAACACTGTGAGTCGGGTCTTCTCATCCACACCCAGCATCAGTACCAGACCTCAGACATGGGCACAAATTTCCACAGACGTCCCCCAAAATCTTGTGGAAAGCGTTCCGAGAGTGGAGGCTCCAAATTAATAGCAATGGCTTTGGAATAAATTTCCAATAAGCTCATATACTGTAGGTGTGACCCAGTGGCGGTTCGTCCATAGAGGGCGCTGGAGCGCCGCCCCCTCTGGCTCTCACCGCCACTGAATCAAATAACATAGATTCATGCATTGCACGAATCTATGTTATTTTCGCCGCTGCCGCTGTTATTCAGATGGTCGGCGCTCAATGTTCGGCCATCTGAATAACGCCAGCTGGTTGGCTGTACGGAAATGTCTATCAAAGCCAACGGCTCTGATAGGCTTTCCCAATACAGCCCTCGGGTCCCGGAAGCTTATTCTCGGAGCGCACAGACTGTACGCCCCTTGAATAAGATGACATGCGTCTCAGCCAATCAGGTTGGCCGGTTCTGGCTACCGGTAACCTGATTGGCTGAGACGCCTGTCAGTCATCGAGGGCTGGAAAAGACATCGTGGGACGTGGATGCCTAAAAACAGTAAAGGTAAGTGCCGGGCGGGGGGGGGGCGGAAAGCAATTTACAGAGCACAGTGGGGACAATTGGCACAGCGGCGACCATTAAAGGGCACAGTGGCTGCGTTTAATGGCATGGCACAGTGGTGACAATGGATGGCACAGTGGCTGCGTTTAATGGCATGGCACAGTGGTGACAATGGATGGCACAGTGACTGCGTTTAATGGCATGGCACAGTGGTGAGAATTGATGGCACAGTGGCTGCGTTTAATGGCATGGCACAGTGGTGACAATGGATGGCACAGTGGCTGCGTTTAATGGCATGGCACAGTGGTGACAATGGATGGCACAGTGGCTGCGTTTAATGGCATGGCACAGTGGTGACAATGGATGGCACAGTGGCTGCGTTTAATGGCATGGCACAGTGGTGACAATGGATGGCACAGTGGCTGCGTTTAATGGCATGGCACAGTGGTGACAATGGATGGCACAGTGGCTGCGTTTAATGGCATGGCACAGTGGTGACAATGGATGGCACAGTGACTGCGTTTAATGGCATGGCACAGTGGTGAGAATTGATGGCACAGTGACTGCGTTTAATGGCATGGCACAGTGGTGAGAATTGATGGCACAGTGGCTGCATTTAATGGCATGTAACAGTGGCTGCGTTTGGGCACAGTGAGACTGCAATTTTTTTTTCTTTGCGCCCCCCCAAAAATTTTGAGCACCAGCCGCCACTGGTGTGACCAGAACCTTTTACCCATATAGGCCCAGATTCACCAAGCACTTACGCCGACGTATAACAAGTTACGCCGACGTAAGTGCAAATGTGCGCCGTCGTATCTGTGCGCCAGACCCACAAACTAATATGCGCCTAAAAACAGGCTACACCCCGCCGACGTAGCTTGCTCACGCCGGCGTAGGGTGGGCGCACATTTAGGCTGGGCGCATGGTGCCGCTCCCCTTGATTAGCCATTCAAACATGCAAATGAGGGAAATACGGCGATTCACGAACGTGCCTGTGCCCGGCGCATGCTACGCGAGATGCGCGTAAGCTGTACGTCCGGCGTAAAGTTATTCCCCATAAAGGAGGTGCAACCCGGCAACAGACATGCACAGGTCTGCACCAGGGAACACAAGCCGGCGTATTGTGCTTTGGACGTGTGTCATGGCTCTATACATGTATAAAGGAGTATAAAGAGGACCTGTCATTACTCTATACATGTATAAAGAGGACCTGTCATTACTCTATACATGTATAAAGAGGACCTGTCATTACTCTATACATGTATAAAGAGGACCTGTCATGGACCTGTCATGGCTCTATACATGTATAGGAGTATATAGAGGACCTGTCATTACTGTTTACATGTAAAGGAATATCAAGAGGACCTGTCATGGCTCTATAAATGTATATAGGACTATACAGAGTACTTGACATGGCTCTATACATGTATAAAGGAGTATAACGAGGCCCTGTCATGGCTCTATAGATGTATAAAGAGAACCTGTCATGGCTCTATACATGTATAAAGGAGTATAACAAGGGCCTGTCATGGTTCTATAGATGTATAAAGAGGACCTGTCATGGCTCTATACATGTATATAGGAGTATAAAGAGGACCTGTCATGGCTCTATACATGTATATAGGAGTATAAAGGGACCTGTGAATTGCCGGCGGCCACAATGTCTTTTGCGCAAACTAATCAATGCACGCTAATTGTGTTTTTTTTTTTTGGTACCAAAAATATGTAGAAGAATACATATTGGCCTAAACTGAAGAAAATAGTTTATTTTTTAAAATTTTGGGGATATTTATTATAGCAAAAAGTAAAAAATATATATATTTATAGCACAAAAAATAAAAACCGCAGAGGTGATCAAATATCACCAAAAGAAAGCTCTATTTGTGGGGAAAAAAGGACACCAATTTTATTTGGGTGGCGGAACGGGCTGGCGGGCAACAGTATGCTGCCCCCCTAAAAGTGCTGCCTGGTACCCATGGTACCACCCGGTCCCATCATAGGGCCGGCCCTGCTTTCACCACTCATCTATGTACATTCTTCAAACCTGAGGGTAGCTCCCTTGGGTTTGAGAAAGGTACGTAGATGAGTTCCCTGCTTCTCGAAGAAACCATATTACCATTTCAGAGCAAGTCTATCTGAACGTGAGTAGCTACTACTAGATATATACAATGAACTGGATCAATGAGAACCTTCACTGAAGTAATGGTCTTTGTAGTTCTGCAAACTTTGATGGTATCCTAGTGACTACAATCACATCTCCGTGCTGGCTTGGTGAATAATTTGGAATTAAGGTATAATTTAAGAGTAATGAGTGAATGAGAATTTATTGAAGAAGATAATCATCTTGGCAGATGATAATTTACTAGCAGGAGACAATGAGGAGATACGTTTTTAATAACTTTCCTGGGGACGTAGATACTGACATCAAAGATAATACAATCTTAGGGATATTAATAATAACTATGGGCTTTGGATACTGTGAACATATCAATCAACTTTAATGTGACTGAATCTAAAAAACGTGGACAAATTTATCTTCTTTCAATATCTGGGTGACCATAGAAACAGAAGGCGATGGGGAATCCCAAGTTTCAGACGTGTCACCAGAAGAGGTGAGGGTAAATCTTCTAATGGGGACACTTGTCCTGGTAAGAGTTTTTTTTTTATCTATACATAGAAATTACTTTGCCTCAACTATCTCCCTACCAGGGCCTCCCTCCCACCCCAAGGCCCCATAGGGACTGCGTGGGTTGCTGTGATTCTAGTTACACCCCCCCCCCCCCTAACATGATGTGTTTTCCATTCTCCTTAGCACACCCTGAGACTGAGCAGCAAGGAATTACTGTTGCAGAGAAGGATAACCATCCATAATCTGTCACATCTGATAAATCAATCTTCTCATCTATTCCGTAAATACATTTAGTGGTGGAAAGTGTATGAGATTCTGGGCTCCACTAATAGGCTTGCTGACACTTCTGTCATTTACACAGTCTGTCACTTATTTAAGCTGAATCAGACTTCAACGAATGACATCTGGATGGGGAGCAGGTGAGTTCAAATTAGTGCCGCATCGCCGCGTTCTTGGCAAAATTCAACAGTAAACAACAAATAGATTAAAAGATTTAAAGCAACAGTTATATAAGTTATATATATGGTATATCAGCTCCCGACAGGTTGATGTGTAGGTGCTCTTAAACTGAGCGAGATCTTCCACAAGTCAACCTCGGCAGGAGCCTAGTGCCCAATGGATGTCCAAGGGACCAGCTACAACCTCCAGATTGTCCACCAACCTTGGCAGGAGCCTAGTGCCCAATGGATGTCCAAGGGACCAGCTACAACCTCCAGATCGTCCACCAACCTTGGCAAGAGCCTAGTGCCCAATTGATGTCCAAGGGACCAGCTACAACCTCCAGATCGTCCAACAACCTTGGCAGAAGACTAGGACTCAATGGATGTCCAAGGGACCAGCTACAACCTCCAGATCGTCCACCAACCTTGGCAGAAGACTAGAACCCAATGGATGTCCAAAGGACCAGCTACAACCTCCAGATCATCCATCAACCTTGGCAGGAGACTAGGACCCAATGGATGTCCAAGGGACCAGCTACAACCTCCAGATCATCCACCAACCTTGGCAGAAGACAAGGACCCAATAGATGTCCAAGGGACCAGCTACAACCTCCAGATCGTCCACCAACCTTGGCAGGAGCCTAGTGCCCAATTGATGTCCAAGGGACCAGCTACAACCTCCAGATCGTCCACCAACCTTGGCAGGAGCCTAGTGCCCAATTGATGTCCAAGGGACCAGCTACAACCTCCAGATTGTCCACCAACCTTGGCAGAAGACTAGGACCCAATGGATGTCCAAGGGACCAGCTACAACCTAAAGTGCCTAACAAGTTGATTAATAGATCCTCTTAAACTGAGCCAGATCGTTCACCAACCTTGGCAGAAGACTAGGACCCAATGGATGTCCAAGGGACCAGCTACAACATACAGATCGTCCACCAACCTTGGCAGAAGACTAGGACCCAATGGATGTCCAAGGGACCAGCTACAACATACAGATCGTCCACCAACCTTGGCAGAAGACTAGGACCCAATTGATGTCCAAGGGACCAGCTACAACCTCCAGATCGTCCACCAACCTTGGCAGGAGCCTAGTGCCCAATTGATGTCCAAGGGACCAGCTACAACCTCCAGATTTTCCACCAACCTTGGCAGAAGACTAGGACCCAATGGATGTCCAAGGGACCAGCTACAACCTAAAGTTCCTAACAAGTTGATTAATAGATCCTCTTAAACTTAGCCAGATCGTTCACCAACCTTTGCAGAAGACTAGGGCCCAAAGGGGCCCACATGCAACTTCAAACTGTCATATAGAACTAGCTTCTAAGAAGTTGATTAATGTGTCCTCTTGAACCCAGCTAGATCTTCCACAAGGCAACCCTGGCAGGAGGTCCCCTTGAACTGAGCCAGATCGTTCACCAACCTTGGCCGAAGGCTAGGACTCAATGGCTGTCTAATGGGCCCAGCTACAACCTCCAACAGTTATATAGAACTAGCTTTTGAGGCCCCGTACACACCATCAGATCTATCCGCTGAAAACGGTCCGCCGGACCGTTTTCAGCGGACAGATCCGCTGCGTCCGCTGCCGGATTTCTGTCTGATGGTTGTACACACCATCAGACAGAAATCCGCGCGTAAACAATACGCGGGGCGTGGCCGCGGCGACGTGGGCGGCCCTGGAAGTTTAAAGCTTCCACGAATGCGTCGAATCACTACGACGCATGCGAGGGATGGCGGTCGGACGTGTCCGGTGAGTCTGTACAGACGACCGAACACGTCCGACGGACTGGTTCCCAGCGGATAGATTTCTTAGCATGCTAAGAATTTTTTTATCCGCTGGAAACTGTCCGATCCGCGGGACAATTGTCCGCTCAGGCCTACACACGACCGGATCTGTCCACTGGAACTGGTCCGGCGGACCAGTTTCAGCGGATCGATCCGGTCGTGTGTACGTGGCCTAAGAAGTTGAACCCAGACTAAAACTAACCGTTGCGACACACATTACACAGACATGGTCATCTGTTGTCACCATCAGGAAAACCCGCCACGAAGACAGCGGCCACAAAGAGACTGCAGGGGGTCAGCACCACTGAGATACAACGAAGGATTAAAAAAAATATGAAAACAAGGATTTAAAAAAAAAAAATGACAATTGTCTGTAAATTCCGACTCAAAGAGAAATGTCATTCAGTTCGGGTTTTATCGACATATTTGAAAAATTAGATACAATTGTTCTCCAGTCCGAACCGTAAGCAGCTCTCCTCTCCTCTCCTCTCCTCTCCTCTCCTCTCCTCTCCGCTCCAAGACAGAAATCACCTTCTACTATTCTGCAAGTTTATGAAACGAGGAGGAAAAAAAGCGAAAACAAGAATTGTAATAAAAAATAAATGTCAGTTGTTTATGATGTACAATCAGCAGAGGAAATCAAATGTCATCCAGATTGAGTTTTCATCCATTTTAATGACACAAATTTCACCAATTATTTTCCTTTATATTAAATGCAATAATTCAGGGAAGGTGGAATGTTTAGTTTAGTTTTATACTTTTGGTAGTTAAACTTTTCACAGTAGCTTAGTTAGGAGCCCTTCTGTTTATTAATTTATGAGTCAAATGAGGGACAGCTCCGTCAAATGAGGCACAGGTCCTTTAAATGAGGGACAGTAACTACAAATGAGGGACAGCTCCATTCAATGAGGGACAGCAACTTCAAATGAGGGACAGCTCCGTCAAATGAGGGACAGCTCCGTCAAATGAGGGACAGTAAATTCAAATGAGGGACAGTAACTTCAAATGAGGGTCAGCTTCATACAATGATGGACAGTTCCTTCAAATGAGGGACAGTTCCATCAAATGAGGGACAGCTCCATCAAATGAGGGACAGCTCCATCAAATGAGGGACAGCTCCATCAAATGAGGGACAGTTCCTTCAAATGAGGGTCAGCTCCATCAAATGAGGGACAGCTCCATCAAATGAGGGACAGCTCCATCAAATGAGGGACAGTTCCTTCAAATGAGGGTCAGCTCCATCCAATGATGGACAGTTCCTTCAAATGAGGGACAGTTCCATCAAATGAGGGACAGTTCCATCAAATGAGGGACAGCTCCATCAAATGAGGGACAGCTCCATCAAATGAGGGACAGCTCCATCAAATGAGGGACAGCTCCATCAAATGAGGGACAGTCCTATCAAATGAGGGACAGTTCCATCAAATGAGGGACAGCTCCATCAAATGAGGGACAGTCCTATCAAATGAGGGACAGTCCTATCAAATGAGGGACAGCTGCTTCCATTGAGGGACATCTAGGACCTATTCCTGAAAGGGACAGCACATGCAGATAAGGCAGTCGAGACTCTACAGCCCGGAATGACATCACAAGGACACCCTGTAAGCCTTTCTCTGGAACGCCATAAAATGTACATTTTTAGGAATGCCGGCCGGATTGCTGGATGTAATGTCATTATGTACAATAATTATAAAGGAACAAAACCACGTTGGTCATTTCTAAGCCTTCTAATAGATAGGGATCTCCAAGACAAACACTATACGGGAGAGTTTGCATTTGTTTAGAGGGAAGTCAGGATGATAGCGATTGCCTTTCCCCAACAAAGACCATGACATACATACACAAGCGTACGCCGGGCCGGATCTGATTTCACAAACATTGGTGGGCTTCGCAGACTCGGCGTATAAACAGCCGTCTCGGGCGGACGGGAGATGGGGAGACCCACACAGGGATGTTTGTTATTTGGGTTCTCGGCTGCGGGGAAATCAGGCCGGTAAAATGTTCCAGCTCCCCCCTGATTGCCGGCTCGCTTATCAAAACAAAAGTTAACTCCTTTTGTGCCGCCTACGGTTGGTTGTATACATCGCACAGCTGAAATCTGTATACAAGGGAAGGGATTGTGTTGTTTCCCTTTAAGAGAACATTGTGAGGGTGATAAGTGATTTCTTACAGGTCTTCTTGTAATGGATGAGTGATGACTTACAGAGCCGACTCTGAATAACTAGAAGGTATAATGTACAGGAATGTGTGCTCTATGACCCAAAGCATGTGGGCCCCTATCCAAATGATGGAGTTCAGGTGTCTCCGGTGAAGGGTCCTGGTAATACTCCATCATACAAAGACATTGTAGACAATCGTGCTCCTCCAACCTTGTTGTAACAGTTTGGTTAAAACCCTTTTCTGTTCCAGTATTAAAGTGCCCCCCCGTGTACAAAGCCAGATCCATAAAGACATGGGTTGACCAGTTTGGACCAGATCCATAAAGACATGGGTTGACCACGATCCATAAAGACATGGATTGACCAGTTTGGATCAGCTCCATAAAGACATGGGTTGACCAGTTTGGACCAGATCCATAAAGACATGGTCTGACCAGATTGGTGTGGAGGAACTCGAGTGTCCTGCACAGAGCCCCGACCTCAACCCTACTGAACACCAGCTCCATAATGTCATGGGTTGACCAGTTTGGACCAAATTCAGAAAAGACATGGGTTGACCAGTGTCGACCAGCGCCATTAAGAAATGGGTTGACCAGTGTGGACCAGATACATAAAGACATGGGTTGAGCAGTTTGGACCAGCGCTATAAAGTCATTGGTTGACCAGTGTGGAACAGCTCCATTAAGACATGGGTTGATCACTTTGGACCAGATCCATAAAGACATGGGTTGACCAGTTTGGACCAGATCCATAAAGACATGGGTTGACCAGTTTGGACCAGTGCCATAAAGACATGGGTTGACCAGTGTGGACCAGTGCCATAAAGACATGGGTTGACCACTTTGGACCAGATCCACAAAGACATGAGTTGACCAGTTTGGACCAGATCCATAAAGACATGGGTTGACCAGCTTGGACCAGCTCCATAAAGACATGGGTTGACCTGTTTGGACCAGCTCCATAAAGACTTGGGTTGACCAGCTTGGACCAGATCCAGAAAAGACATGGTCTGACCAGTGTGGTATGGAGGAACTCGAGTGTCCTGCACAAAGCCCCGACCTCAACCCTACTGAACACCAGCTCCATAATGTCATGGGTTGACCAGTTTGGACCAAATCCAGAAAAGACATGGGTTGACCAGTGTGGACCAGCGCCATTAAGACATGGGTTGACCAGTGTGGACCAGATACATAAAGACATGGGTTGAGCAGTTTGGACCAGCGCTATTAAAGTCATTGGTTGACCAGTGTGGAACAGCTCCATTAAGACATGGGTTGACCAGTGTGGACCAGTGCCATAAAGACATGGGTTGACCAGTTTGGACCAGATCCAGAAAAGACATGGTTAACCAGTGTGGACCAGCGCCGTTAAGACATGGGTTGACCAGTGTGGACCAGATCCAGAAAAGACATGGTTAACCAGTGTGGACCTGCGCCATTAAGACATGGGTTGACCAGTGTGGACCAGATACATAAAGACATGGGTTGACCAGTTTGGACCAGATCCATAAAGACATGGGTTGACCAGTGTGGAACAGATCCATAAAGACATGGTGTGACCAGTTTGGACCAGTGCCATAAAGACATGGGTTGACCAGTTTGAAACAGCTCCACAAAGACATGGGTTAAGCAGTTTGAACCAGCTCCATCAAGACATGGTCTGACCAGTTTGGTGTGGAGGAACTCAAGTGTCCTGCATAGAGCCCTGACCTCAACCCTACTGAACACCAGCTCCATAATGTCATGGGTTGACCAGTTTGGACCAGCTCCATAAAGACATGGGTTGACCGGTTTGGACCAGCTCCATAAAGACATGGGTTGACCAGTTTGGACCAGATCCAGAAAAGACATGGTTGACCAGTGTGGACCAGCGCCGTTAAGACATGGGTTGACCAGTGTGGACCAGATACATAAAGACATGGGTTTGACCAGTTTGGACCAGATCCATAAAGACATAGGTTGACCAGTTTGGACCAGCTCCATAAAGACATGGGTTGACCAGTTTGGACCAGATCCAGAAAAGACATGGTTGACCAGCGTGGACCAGCGCCGTAAAGACATGGGTTGACCAGTGTGGACCAGATACATAAAGACATCGGTTGAGCAGTTTGGACCATCTCCATTAGGACATGGATTGACCAGTTTGGACCAGATACATAAAGACATTGGTTGAGCAGTTTGGACCAGATACATAAAGACATTGGTTGAGCAGTTTGGACCAGATCCATAAAGACATGGTCTGACCAGCTTGGTGTGGAGGAACTCGAGTGCCCTACATAGAGCCCTGACCTCAACCCTACTGGTTGTGAGCCAGATCTTATCATTCATCACCTCAGAAATGCTTGTAGGCAGGTGCCTGCACGGGAAATGCTTCTTTTAGTAGGTGAGACAGGATGTCTAGGTTAGGGAAGGGTTAAGGTTTGGGTTGCTGGTTTCCTGGGCTTTCTGGGTCCTGCCTACCTTCCCGGTGCCTATATAAATAGGGGGAAGGTTGGGCTCAGAGAGATTTTTTGAGCGGGACCACATTTGCAAATAGCATGCAGCTTCAGGAGAAGATCTAATCACAGCAGAACACACTTCTTTAACCATCTCCAAGGCATCTACAGCCATTCCCTCAGGTGTCCTGGCCAGAGACTCTTATTGCCACTTGCCTGTGGAACAGGTCCAGTGAACCCTCCAGCAAGCCACCGGGACTATCAGGGACATACCACCTTTTTTGTGGGACAGGTGTTGTCCCAAGGGAAATGCAAGTGACTGCATTTGAACGTCACGATCTTTAAAGAATCGCTCGAAATATCTCACAGATTGTACTGTGCTGCCACTTGGTGGCCTTATTCAGAATCCCTTCCACGGCAGCTCCTGTCATTGTACACAACTACTAATAACTAGAAGACTGCCGCCTAGTGGTGTTACTACTAATAACTAGAACACTGCCACCTAGTGGCATAACTACTAAAAACTAGAAGACTGCCACCTAGTGGTGTAACTACTAATAACTAGAAGACTGCCACCTAGTGGTGTAACTACTAATAACTAGAAGACTGACACCTAGTGGTGTAACTACTAATAACAAGAAGACTGCCACCTAGTGGTGTAACTACTAATAACTAGAAGACTGCCACCTAGTGGTGTAACTACTAATAACTAGAAGACTGACACCTAGTGGTGTAACTACTAATAACTAGAAGACTGACACCTAGTGGTGTAACTACTAATAACAAGAAGACTGCCACCTAGTGGTGTAACTACTAATAACTAGAAGACTGACACCTAGTGGTATAACTACTAATAACAAGAAGACTGCCACCTAGTGGTGTAACTACTAATAACTAGAAGACTGACACCTAGTGGTATAACTACTAATAACTAGAAGACTGCCACCTAGTGGAATGATTACTAATAACTAGAAGCCCGCCATCTAGTGGCACAACTACTAATAGCTAGAATACTGCCACCTAGTGGCATAACTACTAATAACTAGAAGACTGCTACCTAGTGGCATAATTATTAAAAACTAGAAGACTGACACCTGGTGGCACGATTACTAATAACTAGAACACTGCCATCTAGTGGCACAACTACTAATAACTAGAAGACTGCCACCTAGTGGCATAACTACTAATAACTAGAACACTGCCACCTAGTGGTGTAACTACTAATAACTAGAAGACTGACACCTAGTGGCATAACTACTAATAACTAGAACACTGTCACCTTGTGGCATAACTACTAATAACTAGAACACTGCCACCTAGTGGTGTAACTACTAATAACTAGAAGACTGACACCTAGTGGCATAACTAGTAATAACTAGAACACTGCCACCTAGTGGTGTAACTACTAATAACTAGAACACTGCCACCTAGTCGCATAACTACTAATAACTAGAACACTGCCACCTAGTGGTGTAACTACTAATTACTAGAAGACTGACACCTAGTGGCATAATTATTAAAAACTAGAAGACTGCCACCTGGTGGCACGATTACTAATAACTAGAACACTGCCATCTAGTGGCACAACTAATAATAACTAGAAGCCCGCCATCTAGTGGCACAACTACTAATAACTAAAAGACTGCCACCTAGGGGCATAACTACTAATAACTAGAAGACTGACACCTAGTGGTGTAACTACTAATAACTAGAAGACTGCCACCTAGTGGTGTAACTACTAATAGCTAGAACACTGCCACCTTGTGGCACAATTACTAACGAGAAGACTGCCACCTAGTGGCATAAATACTAACTAGAAGACCGCCACCTAGTGCCATAATTACTAATAACTAGAACACTGCCACCTAGTGGCACAATTACTAACGAGAAGACTGCCACCTAGTGCCATAACTACCAATAGCTAGAACACTGCCACCTAGTGGCAAAACTACTAATAACGAGAAGACTGCCACCTAGTGGAATAGCTATTAACTACTAGTTATGGTAAGTTTTATGACAACGGTTGTTGCACCTATGTCTGTGTAAACGGCATGCTAACATCCAATCAGATTGTAACCTGTGGGACCAGCTTTAGACTCCATAGTTGTTTTTTTTTTTCAGTTTTCTCCATTACAATAAACATTCATACGGAGCCTCGGACTGCAATCATTGTAGTTCCCATCGTTGTGACATTCCACCTGCACACCGACATTTCTGCATTCCCGAGACCCGTCCGTGTGCCTCGTTCTTCATTGTGGAAATTCCGGAATATTTTGCGTGTTTCATTTTTTTCACACTCAGGTGACAACTATTTACTCCTCTACCGAATGCAAAGCCCAATCCCCCCCCCCCCCCCCCCCAGTGAGGATTTCATTTTTTTTTATTGTTGTTGATGTTTTTTTTAGCTTGTTCTGTTTTTTTTTTTTGCTTCGGAAGAATTAAAGCAATTTCTTTTTGTTCTCAGTAAAATCTGGAAGCCGCTCACGTTACAGTCAGAAGGTAATAATTGCCTCTGTGGGGTTCTCTCTCCGGCAACTTCTTCATTAATGCTCAACTTTAATTAAGTACAAAGTCAACACTTGTAGAAGTTGGCACGGGGCGGCCGCACTCCCCCCCCACTCTAATAACGGCTGACGGGCTTAATTGTCGCTCTTCTGTCAGTAAACCATTCAACTGCCGGCCGCATCGCCGCCATTCCCCGCCGGAAGTGCCGATCTGCAACGTGTGGCAAGTGACAATTCGTAACGTGTAGCAGGTGACGTGGCAAGTGACAATCCGTGATGTGGCAAGTGACAATCCGCAACGTGTGGCAGGTGACGTGGCAAGTGACAATCCGCAACGTGTGGCAAGTGACAATCTGTAACGTGTGGCAGGTGACGTGGCAAGTGACAATCTGTAACGTGTGGCAGGTGACGTGGCAAGTGACAATCTGTAACGTGTGGCAGGTGACGTGGCAAGTGACAATCTGTAATGTGTGGCAGGTGACGTGGCAAGTGACAATCTGTAACGTGTGGCAGGTGACGTGGCAAGTGACAATCCGTGACGTGGCAAGTGACAATCCGTGACGTGTGGCAGGTGACGTGGCAAGTGAAAATCCGTGACGTGGCAAGTGACAATCTGTGACATGTGGCAGGTGACGTGGCAAGTGACAATCTGTGACGTGTGGCAGGTGACGTGGCAAGTGACAATCCGCAACGTTTGGCAAGTGACAATCCGCAACGTGTGGCAGGTGACGTGGCAAGTGAAATCCGTGACATTGCAAGTGACAAACCGTGACGTGTGGCATGTGACGTGGCAAGTGACAATCCGTGACGTGTGGCAAGTGAAAATCCACAACGTGTGGCAGGTGACGTGGAAAAGTGACAATCCGTGATGTGGCAAGTGACAATCCGTGATGTGTGGCAAGTGACATGGCAAGTGACAATCCGTGATGTGGCAAGTGACAATCTGCAGCGTGTGGCAAGTGAAAATCCGTAACGTGTGGCAGGTGACGTGGCAAGTGACAATCCGTGATGTGGCAAGTGACAATCCGCAATATGTGGCAGGTGACGTGGGAAGTCATAATCCGTGACATGGCAAGTGACAATTCGTGATGTAGCAGGTGATAATCCGCAATGTGTGGCAGGTGACGTGGCAAGTTACAATCAGTGATGTGGCAAGTGACAATCCGCAACATGTGGCAGGTGACGTGGGAAGTGACAATCCGTGATGTGGCAAGTGACAATCCGCAACATGTGGCAGGTGACGTGGGAAGTGATAATCCGTGACATGGCAAGTGACAATTCGTGATGTAGCAGGTGATAATCCGCAATGTGTGGCAGGTGACGTGGCAAGTGACAATCCGTGATGTGGCAGGTGATAATCCGCAATGTGTGGCAGGTGACGTGGCAAGTGACAACCTGTGATGTGGCAGGTGATAATCCGCAATGTGTGGCAGGTGACGTGGGAAGTGATAATCCGTGACATGGCAAGTGACAATTCGTGATGTAGCAGGTGATAATCCGCAATGTGTGGCAGGTGACGTGGCAAGTTACAATCAGTGATGTGGCAAGTGACAATCCGCAACATGTGGCAGGTGACGTGGGAAGTGACAATCCGTGATGTGGCAAGTGACAATCCGCAACATGTGGCAGGTGACGTGGGAAGTGATAATCCGTGACATGGCAAGTGACAATTCGTGATGTAGCAGGTGATAATCCGCAATGTGTGGCAGGTGACGTGGCAAGTGACAATCCGTGATGTGGCAGGTGATAATCCGCAATGTGTGGCAGGTGACGTGGCAAGTGACAACCTGTGATGTGGCAGGTGATAATCCGCAATGTGTGGCAGGTGACGTGGCAAGTGACAATCCGTGATGTGGCAGGTGATAATCCGCAATGTGTGGCAGGTGACGTGGCAAGTGACAATCCGTGATGTGGCAGGTGATAATCCGCAATGTGTGGCAGGTGACATGGCAAGTGACAATCCGTGACGTGTGGCAGGTGACGTGGCAAGTCACAATCCGTGATGTGTGGCAAGTGACAATCCGCAACGTGTGGCAGGTGACGTGGCAAGTGACAATCCGCACACATGTCAAACACAAGGAAGAACAAGGGTTGAAATGTTGGGTGAGAAGATCTTATATCAAAGGCCTTTTAATAGTAGGGCTGAGGTCAGGACTCTGTACAGGACACTCAACTTCATCCACATAAAGTTGGTCAGACCATGTCTTTATGGAGATGTTGGATGAGAAGACCTGGATCACATTCCAATTCATCCCAAAGGTGTTCAGTAAGGTTGAGGTCAGGGCTCTGTGCAGGACTCTCAAGTTCTTCCATGACATGACTTTGAAACCACAGTGGCTGCGCATGATGGGCACAGTGGCTGCGCATGATGGGCACAGTGGCTGCGCATGATGGGCACAGTGGCTGCGCATGATGGGCACAGTGGCTGCGCTTGATGGGCATTTAATAATAATAATTGTTAAATTATATTGATGATGATGATGATAAATGTAAAATTATATTATAATATAAATAATAATTGCTCAAAAATTATTATTTTTTTTTAAATAAAATAATATTGATGATGATTATAATAATGATAATAACAATAATAATAATGATTATTTAATCGGAAATGTTAAATAATAGAAATGATAATAATAATTGTTTAAAAAAAAAGAGAGAAATAAAAAAAAAAGGAAAAAATATATAAAGTTCCTCAAACCGAAGACTCTCACTATCCTTCACCTCTTCTCAGTATCCTCTAAATAATTTTCTGCAGAGTTCTGCACTAGGCCATTAATTTCCTGACATTATCTGTCCTCGTTGTTCAGAATACACACATATCATGTAAAACCAATAGTTTTGTGACATTGTTGTGTTGGACCTTTTCCATCTCTGGATGGACCTTATTTCTGGACTTTTCTCTGGGGAATTGCGCTCTTACAGATATTCTGACACCGAGGAACCCCGGGATCAATTGTAAGCGCTTGTCCTGTCACAGTCTGGTTAAAAAAGGTCAACAGCTCCAGAAGGTACATTAGGAGGAGGCCGCGTGGGAGAGCGGGTTAATGCACCAGGGGGGGGGGGGGGTCTTCAATAAGAGCAAGGTAATGAATTTAAATCTGATGTGGTGTCACGGTACAGTGACTGTCCTAATGGTGTCACCGGGGTCACATGATGCGGCGATCAGTACCACTAATTAGCAATCCACCGGGCCGGATCTGCTCCCATCTAGCTAGGATTGTGCGGCTGGCGGAGTATTTGTGAACTTCGGGAGTTTTTTTTTTTTTTTTTTTGCTTTGTAAAGGTCATTTGATGTTTCCTGGTAAAGGGAATCAATATCGGCTTGTTAATTATAGAGGAACTTGGTGCCCCCCGCGGACTGGCCTGGTGTTGTGTTACCCAAGGATCATTCTTCCCGAAGGCCTCTGGTGTATCGTAGCAATCATGCCGTGAAACCTGAATTTGTGCTATGACTCCATAGCGGAAAGTTGGACCCCCGTTCCCATCTGCCCTTGTGTACTTTGTAGTGACCCCCCCGTCAGTTTCGTCCTGAGGACACCAAGGGTTGTAAATGTATCTTGTTCTTTCTAATATTGGGAAAACAAAGCCGATACGACAACTTCCAATGCCTTCAAACAGCAGCTGCGCTATGTTAGACCAACACCTCTTTGCTGTCCAGGAACCTCCGGCAAAGTTGCCTATCCCGACCTTTAAGATGGTTCTTCAGACTCTCCATAGATGTTGGAAATGGTATGAAGGCAGGGGCGTTGCTAGGTGGCAAAAAGACCCAAAGTCTAAGGCAGGAAACAGGGGGGGGGTGGTGTATGTGACGCAGGCTTTTTTTGGGTTGGGCCGTGACCTACCTGACCTACCTACACCTACCTACACTGACCTACATACACTGACGGTAGTGACCTACATCCACTGACCTACCTACACTGACCTACATACACTGACGGTAGTGACCTACATACACTGACCTACCTACACTGACCTACATACACTGACGGTAGTGACCTACATACACTGACCTATCTACACCTACCTACACTGACGGTAGTGACCCACATACACTATCCTATCGACACTGACAGTAGTGACCTATATACACTGACCTACATACACTGTCCTACCTACACTGACGGTAGTGGCCTACATACACTGACCTACCTACATTGACCTACATACACTGACGGTAGTGGCCTACATACACTGACCTACCTACACCTACCTACACTGACGGTAGTGACCTACATACACTGACCTACCTACACGTACCTACACATGACGGTAGTGACCCCAAAACATCCTCCCCATGTTGAGGGCATGTGGCCTGGTACGCTTCAGGAGGGGGGGTGCTCTCTCATCGTCCCCCCTTTTCCTGTGGCCAGCCAGGTTGCATGCTTTGATAAAGGTCTGGTATGAATTTTGGGGGGGACCCTACGCCATTTATTTATAAAAATGTTGGCGTAGGGTTCCCCTTAAAATCCATACCACACTTGAAGGGCCTGGTATGGATTTTGGGGGGACACCCACTTTTTTTTTATTGTGGTGCAAACCCATGCCGTTTTTTTTTTATAACTTTTATCTGTATTGGATCTGACAACTCATTATAGCCGCAAGCAGTTTTAAATGATTTTTTTCCTTTAGATATGTCATTTTTGCTTGTTCTAAACAAGAGAAAGATGCGCTACTTTACAGGCATACTAAGGACACCTCCCAGGCACGATATTTAAAGGAATATTTCATTTTTATTATTTCACTTTTTATGGCAATAACTTGCATATAAGCCTTTAAAATTAGCACCTTTCGGTTTTTCATGTTCATGTCCCATAGACTTTAATGGTGTTCCGCAGCTTTCGAATTTGATGCCAGCAACGAATAATGTTCACTGTTCGGCGAACACCCGATGTTCGAGTCGAACGTATGTTTGACTCGAACATCGGGCTCGTCCCTACTCTTCAGTGGAGACACCTGAACTCATTTGAAGGAGGGTCCACAACACTCAACTCCTCCAGGCTCCACCACTCACACCTATATGAACTTGCTAGACATACCATTCCAAAACCAGAGCCCCTGCATTCTAATTAATCACAAAGGTGTTCAGTAGGGTTGAGGTCGGGGCTCTGAACATTTAAATGGTGTTGCCTCCCCTCCCCCATGGCTACTAATATGGAGTTGCCCCTACTTCCGTTACCATTAGGATGGAGTTGCCTTTGTGGATATAACAGCTTCCACCCACCCCACCTGGCTATTATACCTACAGTATATGTACTTGTTGGACATCCAGTTCCAAAACCATGGCCATTAATATGGAGTTGACTCCCTTTGTGTTTATACGATCCTCCGCCCTTCTGGGAATACATTCCACAAGATTTGTGAGGGCAGGTACTGATGTTAGATGACCTGGCTCACAATCATTCTAAATTATCTCAAAGATGTTCAGTAGGGTTGAGGTGAGGGCTCTCAAATCATGGCCATTTATATGGAGTTGCCACCCCCTCCCCCATGGCCACTAATATGGAGTTGCCCCCACCAGCTCGGCCATTAAGATAGAGTTGCCCCCTTTGTGGCTACAACAGCTTCCACCCACCCTCACCTGGCTATTAGACTTATACGTGCTTGTTGGACATCCAGTTTCAAAACCATGCCTACTAATATGAAGTTGACCCTCTTTGTGGCTATAACATCCTCCACTCTTCTGGTAAGAGTTTCCACAATATTTTGGAGGGTGTCTGTGGTAATTTGGGCTCATTTCTGAGGTCAGGAACTGATGTTGGGTGAGAAGACTTGGCTCATGGTGGGCATTCTAATTCAAACCCTGGTCACCCTTTGTTGCTATGACATCTTCCCACTATTCTTAGAAGACTTTCTTGAAAGACCGTGTACAAGATTTGGAGGGTTAAGGTCAAGGCTGTGTGCTGGTCCAAAGTGGTCAACACATGTCTTTATGGAGCTGGTTCAAAGTGGTCATAGAAATTTTGTATTTATAGAGCTGGTCCTAACTGGTCAAACCATGTCTTTATGGAGCTGGTCCAAACTGGTCAACCCATGTCTTTATGGAGCTGGTCTAAACTGGTCAACCCATGTCTTTATGGAGCTGGTCTAAACTGGTCAAACCCTGCCTTTATGGAGCTGGTCCAAACTGGTCAAACCGTGTCTTTATGGAGCTCATCCAAACTGGTCAAACCATGTTTTTATGGAGCTGGTCCAAGCTGGTCAAACCATGTATTTATGGAGCTGGTCCGAACTGGTGAACCCATGTCTTTATGGAGCTGGTCCAAACTGGTCAACTTATGTCTTTATGGAGCTGGTCCAAAGTAGTCAACCCATGTCTTTATGGAGCTGGTCCAAAGTAGTCAACCCATGTCTTTATAGAGCTGGTCCAAACTGGTCAAGCCATGTCTTTATGGAGCTGATTCAAGCTGGTCAACCCATGCCTTTATGGAGCTGGTCCAAGCCGGTCAAACCATGTCTTTATGAAGCTGGTCCAAACCAGTCATCCCATGTCTTTATGGAGCTGGTCCAAGCTGGTCAACCCATGTCTTTATGAAGCTGGTCCAAACCGGTCATCCCATGTCTTTATGGAGCTGGTCCAAGCTGGTCAAACCATGTCTTTATGAAACTGGTCCAAACTGGTCATCCCATGTCTTTATGGAGCTGGTCCAAGCTGGTCAAACCATGTCTTTATGGAGCTGGTCAAAGCTGGTCAAACCATGCATTTATGGATCTGGTCCAAACTGGTGAACCCATGTCTTTATGGAGCTGGTCCAAACTGGTCAACTTATGTCTTTATGGAGCTGGTCCAAAGTGGTCAAACCATGTCTTTATGAAGCTGGTTCAAACTGGTCATCCCATGTCTTTATGGAGCTGGTCCAAGCTGGTGAAACCATGTCTTTATGAAACTGGTCCAAACTGGTCATCCCATGTCTTTATGGAGCTGGTCCAAACTGGTCACCCCATGTCTTTATGGAGCTGGTCCAAGCTGGTCAAACCATGGCTTTATGGAGCTGTCCAAGCTGGTCAACCCATGTCTTTATGGATCTGGTCCAAAGTGGTCAACCCATGTCTTTATGGAGCTAGCTGTCCCTCTTTGGGAACCAAACAGCTTTTATTGTTTTAGGAATATTTGTTAGATTCCAGAGCAGCTTGTGCAGGAGAATCAACATAATAGACTCGGATTGAAACACGCAAAACCGAAATCCAAACGGTAAAAAGCAATATACACCATATTGCCGTACACTGTTACACCCTCGTCAGTGACAAACTGTCTTTAGGTGCAAGAACAGGCAATACCCCGCCTATGTTGCAGACAAGGATTTAGCATTAATATGTTGTTTACAGGCTGTTAGTGCACATGAAGAGCCGTGCCTCTCCCAGCTGCATTCACGACTAGCAAAATCCATCTGGATTGTTCTTTCAATTAGGAGAGATCTGGCAGCTGTTTGTTATATTACTGCATAATCCTAGACTTATCACTTCCAGGGCACAGGATAAGAGGCACACGGGATACTCACAGGGACACACGTCTGTTCTTCATGGGATACATGTGTTCATCTCATCAGGATCTATGCTTCGCGCTGGGGGTGGATTTGGTTTCCAAGCTGAGTACTTGCAAAGAGGCCAAGTATACACGGCTTTGTTTTATTAACACGTTTAACATGCCTGTTTCATGGTGTAACACGTTAGGCGCTCATAAAGTTTAACGGCGCGGTGACTCAGCCCAGGCCTCTTCCTAGAGAGACGAGCGATGAGATGAGGTCACCCGGCCGGGGCCTGAGAAGGAATGAGCTGCCGGAGAACAGACACAGAGATGCCAACTCCCCGTATAATACTCCTCATCCGGCTGCTATCTGGAAAGCATCATCCGCTACCTCCTCTCATTCTGGAGATCCTTGAGGGGTTCTCACCTCTCTTAGTTGGAGAAAGAAACGCCCAGAAGGTTGGGATCGTAGCACTGGAACATTTTTCCCCAAATCCCACAAAAGGCCAAGGAATGAGCTCCATCCAGACAAATAACGTTTGTAGCGTGGTCTTGGTCGGCTTGCGGAGGAAAGTGGAATTTAAAAGTGAGAGGAAGCAGGAAACAACACTGAGGGGTCACGGGCGTGAGACAAAAGGCAGTTCACCCTGAGGGAGGCTGACGGAAGAGGCTCTTCCATTGAGCAACCAACGTGGTCAGCTTGGGTCGTGCAGCAGAAGAGGGTCTATCAAGGGCCCCACCTATCTTTGTGATTGTAACAGGACAGCTACAAAAAAAATGCTACAAATCTGGAATATTTTCAACCCTTCTTCAAAAACTACACATCTTATGGATGATTCCAGAGGTACCTGACCATCACACCTTTCTATGGACATCCCATTCAAAATCATGGGTATTAATATGGCGTTGTCCACCTCCCTCAATGTCAAAGGAAAAAGGTCCATAAGCCCCACATCATGAAGAAGACCCATGTGCATGAAGTGAGATGAATGGCAGCCTCAGCCCGGATTCCAGCGAGGCCACGCCCCAATGTGTTTCGCTCCACCCCTTGGAGCTTTAGTCAGAAAAAGAAACGCCCAGAAGGTTGGGATCGTAGCACTGCAATATTTTTCTCCAAATCCCACAAAAGGCCAAGGAATGAGCTGCATCCAGACAAATAACGTTTGTAGCGTGGTCTTGGTCGGCTTGCGGAGGAAAGTGGAATTTAAAAGTGAGAGGAAGCAGAAAACAACACTGAGGGGTCACGGGCGTGAGACAAAAGGCAGTTCACCCTGAGGGAGGCTGACGGAAGAGGCTCTTCCATTGAGCAACCAACGTGGTCAGCTTGGGTCGTGCAGCAGAAGAGGGTCTATCAAGGGCCCCACCTATCTTTGTGATTGTAACAGGACAGCTACAAAAAAATGCTACAAATCTGGAATATTTTCAACCCTTCTTCAAAAACTACACATCTTATGGATGATTCCAGAGGTACCTGACCATCATACCTTTCTATGGACATCCCATTCAAAATCATGGGTATTAATATGGCGTTGTCCACCTCCCTCACTGTCAAAGAAAAAAGGTCCATAAGCCCCACATCATGAAGAAGACCCATGTGCATGAAGTGAGATGAATGGCAGCCTCAGCCCGGATTCCAGCAAGGCCACGCCCCCAATGTGTTTCGCTCCACCCCTTGGAGCTTTAGTCAGAGAAAGAAACGCCCAGAAGGTTGGGATCGTAGCACTGGAATATTTTTCTCCAAATCCCACAAAAGGCCAAGGAATGAGCTGCATCCAGACAAATACGTTTTGTAGCTTGGTCTTGGTTGGCTCGCGGACGAAAGTGGAATTTAAACGTGAGAGAAAGCAGGAAACAACACTGAGGGGTCCCGGGCGTGAGACAAAAGGCATTTCACCCTAGGGGAGGCTGAAGGAAGAGGCTCTTCCATTGAGCAACCAACGTGGTCAGCTTGGGTCGTGCAGCAGAAGAGGGTCTATCAAGGGCCCCACCTATCTTTGTGATTGTAACAGGACAGCTACAAAAAAATGCTACAAATCTGGAATATTTTCAACCCTTCTTCAAAAACTACACATCTTATGGATGATTCCAGAGGTACGCTATATGGCAAAACATTTTTGGAGACCTGACCATCACACCTTTCTATGGACATCTCATTCAAAATCATGGGTATTAATATGGCGTTGTCCACCTCCCTCACTGTCAAAGAAAAAAGGTCCATAAGCCCCACATCATGAAGAAGACCCATGTGCATGAAGTGAGATGAATGGCAGCCTCAGCCCGGATTCCAGCGAGGCCACGCCCCCAATGTGTCTCGCTCCACCCCTTGGAGCTTTAGTCGGAGAAAGAAACGCCCAGAAGGTTGGGATCGTAGCACTGGAATATTTTTCCCCAAATCCCACAAAAGGCCAAGGAATGAGCTGCATCCAGACAAATAACGTTTGTAGCTTGGTCTTGGTCGGCTCGATTGCGGCTCACGGAGGAAAGTGGAATTTAAAAGTGAGAGGAATGGAAGCATGCGTGTTTGTACTTTGGATTGTAGTCCGATGGACTTGTGTACACACGATTTGATGATCCGACGGAACACATTTGTTGTCGGACAATTTGAGAGCAGGAACACCCAACATTTGTTGTCAGAAATTCTGACAACAATTGTTCAATGGAGCATAAAAACCGTCGGATTATCCGACAAAACACATCCACCGGACAATTTTTGCCGGGATATCAGATCGCGTGTTTCAGCTTCCATTGTTCTGGGAAGATTTTCCACAAGAATTTAGGAATTTGTGCCCATTTGTGATGTTACATACTGATGTTGGAGCAGAAGGCCTGACACATTATTGGTGTTCCAATTCATCCCAAAGTTGTTCAGTAGGGTTGGGGGTCAGGGCTTTGTGCAGGACACTTGAGTTTCTCCATGTCAGGGCTGGGCTCAGCCCTTCCTTCTCTGAGCTGGTCACTTAGCTGTTGGCTAATTGCCAGCTCCTGTCTCTCCACAGTGACTCACCTGTTGATGATCTGGCTCATCAGTCCTGATTACTTAAGCCATCCAGTTCATCTGATCTCTGCCTTCGCCTTGATCAACATCACAGAGACTATCTCCTGCATTCCTGTTGAAGACTCTGCTTGGCTGACATCCCTTCTGGCTCCTGATCCTGCTTGCTGTTCTACTATGTACTACGTTCCTGCTTGCTGTTCTACTATTTTCTTCTCTGGCTCCCTGACTTTTGGCTTGTCTGAGTATCCGATCCGATTCCTGAACCTTGGCTATGTTTTGACTATGTTTAATCTGTTTATCTTTTTTTTATTATTATTAAACAAGTGCGATTTAGATTTAACTGTAAAAAAAAAAAAGAAGTAAATCACACTTGTTTAATAATAATAATAATAATAAAAAGATAAACAGAATTAACGTAGTCAAAACATAGCCAGAGTTCAGGAATCAGATCGGATACTCAGACAAGCCAACAGTCAGGGAGCCAGAAATTAACGTAGTAGAACAGCAAGCAGGATCAGGAGCCAGAAGGAATGTCAGCCAAGCAGAGTCTTCAACAGGAACGCAGGAGAAAGTCTCTGTGATGTTGACCAAGGCGAAGGCAGAGATCAGATGAGCTGGACGGCTTAAGTAAGCAGGACTGATGAGCCGGATCATCAACAGGTGAGTCCCTGTGGAGAGATAGGAGCTGGCAATTAGCCGACAGCTGAGTGGTCAGCTCAGAGAAGGAAGGGCTGAGCCCAGTCCTGACAGTCCATGACCTACTCAAACCTACTGAACATCTTTGGGATGGGAAGAGCTCATTCCAAAGGTGCCCCGTAGGGGTAAGGGCAGGTACTGGTGTTGGGTAAGAAGACCTTATACCAAAGGCTTTCCAAAAGTAGGGTTGAGGTCAGGGCTCTGTGCAGGACACTCAAGTTCCTCCACACCAAACTGGTGACGCCATGTCATTTTAGAGCTGGCTTTGTACACAGGGGGAACACAGTCATGGTGGAACAGAAAAGGGTCTTCACCAAACTGTTACCACAAAGTTGGAAGTGTACAATTGTCTAACATGTCTCTGGATGATGCAGTATTGCACAGGAATCACCTGAATTCATTTACATGGAGCCTTCCCACATACGCTTGGCCCTCTCGGTTCGTGTAATCAGGGCAGTCGTCATAAATTTTGGGGCCCCTCACACAGCTTTAAGCCTAGCCCGACCACCAACATGGCCGTTCCACCAAATCTGCCCACTGGCCATCCCACTGAGTCCTTCGGTGCACCCACTTTTATTTTAACACTCTTACAGTTTAATATATGAAGTTTAACCCAATTCAACAAAGAGATGACCCCATATATTTAGCAAAGGGACAGCCCAATCCAGCAAAGATACACGACAATTCAGCAAAGAGAGAGCCCCATATATTCAGCAAAGCGACATTCCTTTGAGTGCATCGCTCAGCCTGTTTTGTTGGGGCCTGAGTGGCTGGGGCCCCTCAGGACACCAGGGCCCCCTACATGTGTACGGGCTGTCCCCCCCTGATGGCGGCCCTGCGTGTAATGGTCAGGTATCCAAAATGGTTTGGCCATATAATGTATGTGCCCAGCTTGGGCCATGCTACTGAAACAAGAGGGTCTTGGAGAGCCCCAACATCTGTGTTATCGGATTATTTATTTTGTTAGTGTTCTATAGACTGTTCAAGAGGTATATTCGTGACCCTCAATAAAACCGAAGGAAGCCACTTGCATGAACGGAGAGAAAAATCTTCAACATTACAGAATGAGTCCCATTGAATGTGACCAACTACTACAAGATGTACCATGACCTGGATGAATGAGAACCTTCACTTATAATATTTTTCATTGTAGGATCAGATAAGATTCTTTGTACAAGAAATCTGGTTAAACAATTACGCTGTTGATCTAATCTGTTATTAAGCCTTCATGGGAAAAACACAAGCCAATGCATCTGTGCAATATGTGCCGATACAACGAACAATATCTGATGATTAGGACTGGAAAAGCACTTACACGTTTATCTTTCCAATAGTATAACGATCGTTGTAAAGTGTACCAGAGGTTTTGGACACCTGATCATCACACCAACCATACGGCTTAAAGTATGTTGACCCACCTCCAAGTCAGGCCCATAGGCTTTGATGAACAGTGGGCTCGAGGGTTGACTTCTGTTGCGGCTTTACTAAGCACACGCAGGGGCCACAAACAAAGATTTAGGGGCCTCCAGACATCCATGTACACCTACTAGGGTTGTCACCTTTTCATCAAGCCAAACCCGAACACTTTAGCGGCGCACAGCAATTTTTTTTTTTTCGCAGTTTACACTATAGGATTGTAAAAGACCTGGGACACCTTTGGGCGCCATAAGAAGAGTAGTATTGCAGCGCATGTAGTGTCCCGTGTTGAACAGTGGGTGTGACCTAATTGTGTTGATAATGGGAGAAGCTTAAGAGGTGTAGTTAAATCAAACAAGGTCAGTCTGTCCCCCAGTACATCTCCCCTAGGTCCGTCTGTCCCCCAGTACAGCCCCCCCCCCCCAAGTCAGTCTGTCCCCCAGTACAACTCCCCAGGTCAGTCTGTCCCCCAGTACATCTCCCCAGGTCTGTCTGTCCCCCAGTATAATCTCCCCAGGTCAGTCTGTCCCCCAGTATAATCTCCCCAGGTCAGTCTGTACCCCAGTACATCTCCCCAGGTCTGTCTGTCCCCCAGTATAATCTCCCCAGGTCAGTCTGTCCCCCAGTATAATCTCCCCAGGTCAGTCTGTACCCCAGTACATCTCCCCAGGTCTGCCTGTCCCCCAGTATAATCTCCCCAGGTCAGTCTGTCCCCCAGTACAGCCCCCCCCCAGGTCAGTCTGTCCCCCAGTACATCTCCCCAGGTCTGTCTGTCCCCCAGTATAATCTCCCCAGGTCAGTCTGTTCCCCAGTACAGCCCCCCCAGGTCAGTCTGTCCCCCAGTATATCTCCCCCCCAGGTCCGTCTGTCCCCCAGTATAATCCCCCCCAGGTCAGTCTGTCCCCCAGTACAGTCCCCCCAGGCCAGTCGGTCCTCTCAGTACATCCCACCAGGTTAGTCTGTCCCCCAGTATAATTCCCCCAGGTCCATCTGTCCCCCAGTATAATCCCTCCAGGTCAGTCTATCCCCCAGTATAATCCCCCTGGGTCAGTCTGTCCCCCAGTAAAGTCCTCCCCGGTCAGTCTGTCCCCCAGTATAATTTCTCTAGGTCCATCTGTCCCCCAGTATAATCACCCCCAGGTCAGTCTGTCCCCCAGTACAGACTGGAGGCCCCCCAGGAGGCCATGGCTTGCAAGGACGTGCTGAGCTGAGATCACTGAGGTGAGATACCCTGACACCCCTAGCCAGGGCTGTCTTAATGAGAGGGCACACCTGGGCACTGCCCAGGGGCCCCAGCTGCATGGGGGGCCCCTGCACTTTCCCCAAAGCAGCTGGTCCTTGAGCCCACACTGCCCCAAAATTGGGAGCCCCATGATGGCACTGAGAGTGATAGATACACAGGGGAGGCAGTCTAACTCCTACCTACTTGATGTCTGTTTACCTGCACTGTCATCATTGTCGGGGCCCCAGAGCATTACTTTGCCCAGGGGACCGTGATGCTATTAAGATGGCCCTGCGCCTAGCTGACCCCCCATCCCCCACCATACACCCCGTGTAACCTGCCCCAGCTGCACTGATGGGCACTGGTGAGGCTGCATTGAAAAAAACTGGTGGGCCATGGATAGTGAGCTGATTTGGCGATTCGATGGGCCACTTGACTGGACTTGCCCCTCAGGCCTAAGGCTGCCAGCCCTCCCCTGCCACTGCGCTTCCCTAACACTGACCCACCCCTCAGCCAATCAGGTGCTCTGAGTCTGGTTACCTGATTGGCTGAAGCGACAGGCTCTGTGATTGCATGCCTATCAGGTATTGACTCAGGGGGACGCACTTTTCACATATTTATTTGTATCATTTATCATTTTTCCTTCCACTTCACAATTATGTGACACTGTTATCCAGATTCAGATACACTGACTTAATGTTGAGGCGGCGTAGCATATCGCATATACGCTACGCCGCCGTAAGTCAGAGAGGCAATTGCTGTATTCACAAAGCACTTGCCTCCTAAGTTACGGCGGCGTAGCGTAAATGGGCCGGCCTAAGCGCGCCTAATTCAAATGTGTAACAGGGGGGCGTGTTTTATGTAAATGACTGGTGACCCGATGTGATTGACGGCATGCGCCGTTCGTGAAAGAATCCCAGTGCGCATGCGTCAGATAGAATGCCTAAGATACGTCAAACACTGCCTACGACGTGACGTAACTTACGCACAGCCCTATTCGCGTACGACTTACGCAAACGACGTAAAAAGATAGGCCTGTTCCGACGTCCATACCTTGCATGGGCTGCGCCACCTAGGGAGCAGCTTTATCTTTACACCGTCGTATCTCTTCCGTAAACGGCGTAACTAATTGCGACGGGCGTACGTACGTTCGTGAATCGGCGTATCCAGCTCATTTGCATATTCGACGCAGAAAACAACGGAAGCGCCACCTAGCGGCCAGCTTAAATTTGCACCCTAAGATACGACGGCGTAGGAGACTTACGCCGCTCGTATCTTGGCCTAATTTAAGCGTATTTGGTTTCCAGAATACTCTTAAATTTACGGCGGCGTAGATTCAGAGTTACGACGGCGCCGGTGTAACCCTACGTGAATCTAGCTATTTGTGTTGGTCTATCACATAAAATCCCAATAAAATAAAATGTATTGCTTTGGGTGTAACATTAAAAAATTTGGGGAATTTCAAGGGGTATGAATACTTTTTCAAGGCACTGGGGTAGATTCACGTACCTTTTACGGCGGCGTATCACCAGATACGCCGCCGTAATTTGAAATCCGCACCCGCGTATCGTTACGCCGATTCTCAAAGGCAGATATGCTTAAAAAATAGGCTTCCTCCACCGACGTAACTTGATTGCGGCGGCGTAGAATTGTGTGCAATATAACGGGGCGCTTCCGTTGTTGTCGGCGTAGAATATGCTAATTACCTAGATACGCCGATTCACAAACGTACGTGCGCCCGGCGCAATTTATTTACGTCGTTTACGTTAGGTCTTTTTCGGCGTAAGGCTGCTCCTGCTATTAGGAGGCGCAGCCAATGTTAAGTATGGACGTCGTTCCCGCTTCGAAATTTGAATTTTTTACTTCGTTTGCGTAAGTCGTTTGCGAATAGGGCTGGACGTAATTTATGTTCACGTCGAAACCAATACGTCGTTGCGCCGTACTTGGGAGCAATGCACACTGGGATATGTACATGGACGGCGCATCACGTCAGGTCATCATATATTTACATAAAACACGCCCCCCCTTCCACATTTGAATTACGCGCGCTTACGCCGGCCCTATTTGCGCTACACCGCCGCCGTATCATTGCGCGACCCTACCTGAATCTACACCACTGTTCTCTGAAAATTAACAGGTAGGGCAGAGAATCAGCCAAATCAGAAAAGTGAAAATTCCCGTCCTCCACCGACGCACGCCGGCAGACTGAGCTTTTCCAGCATCAATATTTCATTTGTCTCCATCTGCCCCCCCCTCGGGGGCCGTGTTGTGATCTGCCTGAACTCTCAGTGTCACAGCATTACATCTGCTCTGAAAAATGTGGTCCTGCAACCAGATCTCCCCGGGGAGAGACAGGCGGCGGAGAGCGATCGGGGAGAGACAGGCGGCGGGGAGCGACCGGGGAGACGCCTGAGCGCGCAACACCCATTTTCCCATTCATTCCCCTTCCCTCTGTCACGTCTCACTCCTTCCTCATAAATATGTCACCTCCGTACAGAACGTGATGAACAGACATTGATTAGAAGACGATGAATTCCCACAACCGTCGGCTCTACCACCTGCTTTCTTCGCGCTGCGACGCTTCCCAGTATCAGCAAAGAGGAAATATGGAGAAGCCCAATTAAAGTCTCACACGTTTTTTATTTTATTTACTCTCTGTAGTCCCGCATCACCATATGTTAGGATTCTAAACTGATTAATTGCTTTAAAAAAAGCCTTAAAATGCTGCTTCTGCTCTCCCACTGCAGTGCCCTGTGCTGGCAGAGCAGAGTAACGGCCACGCCCACATTTGTTTTGCAGAGAAGAGGAAGGGGGTGTGTCCAACCAGGCCGGTTACAGTATTCTGGATAGTTTTGCTGGTTCATTGATTTTAGCTATTCCTTATGCAGCAAATCATTTTCTTATGGTGATTTGTGCTCATTTTGAGTCCTTGGCCCGGATTCAGAGAGCAATTGCGCCTGCGTAACCATAGTTACGCAGCGCAATTGCTTGCTTGCGCCGGCGTTACGAATGCTCCTGATTCAGGAACATCGTAACGCCGACTGCAGCCTAAAATCTGCGCGGCATAAGGCTCTTATGCCACGCAGATTTTAGGCTGCATTCTTGCGATGACCGCTAGGGGGCGCTCCCATTGTGCTCAGTGTATAGTATGCAAATTGCATAATTACGCCGATTCACAATGTTGCGCGAGCCCTGCGTACGCAAGTTACGGAGTTTCCGTACGGCGTCTTTAGCGTAAGGCTGCCCCTTCTAATAGTAGGGGCAGCCAATGCTAAAGAATACCCGCCTTTCCTGCGTCGTGAAATTTGAATTTCACGTCGTTTGCGTAAGTGATTTGTGAATGGCGCTGGAGGCCATTCACGTTCACTTGGAAGCAAATGACGTCCTTGCGACGTCATTTGCCGCAATGCACGTCGGGAAAGTTTCCCGACGGCGCATGCGCTTTTCGATCGGCCCGGGAACGCGCCTAATTTAAATGATTCCCGCCCCCTGCGGGATCATTTAAATTGCGCGTGCTTACGCCGGGCAATTTTGCCGGCGCGCCCTCGCAATTTACGGAGCTACTGCTCCGTGAATCGAGGGCAGCGGCGCAAATTTGCGGGGGCGCAGGGCAAAAACGTTGCCCTGTGCCTCCGTAATTTAGGCGCAATTCTTACTGAATCTGGGCCCTGATGATTACCCGATAAGGTTTAGCCTTGTAGAAGGGGGAGGTCTATGAGCCCCTCCAGAAATGCGTTGACCATTCTGTGTTGTTATTTGTAATACCATATTACTATCAAAGTTTTTTGGACTCTTAGACTGTTTGGCACTCCCCATTGGATTTGCCATTTTTGAGTTCCTATGATTGTCCCATTTTATGGTGAAGCCCTGAAGAAGATGAGATCTCTGTGCTCCCCAGAAACGTGTTGGCTGTTCTGTATTGTTATTTGTAGCCCAATATTACTATTAAAGGTTTTTGGACTCGCTGGGCTAGTTTCACATAGAACCGCGTATCTTTGCGGCGGCGTAACGTATCCGATTTACGTTACGCCTCCGCAAACTAAGACGGGCAAGTGCTGTCTTCTCAAAGCACTTGCTCCGTAAGTTGCGGCGGCGTAACGTAAATCGGCCGGCGTAAGCCCGCCTAATTCAAATTTGGATCAGGGGGGTGTGTTTTATGTAAATGTACTGTGACCCGACGTGATTGACGTTTTTCCCGAACGGCGCATGCGCCGTCCGTGGAATTTCCCAGTGTGCATTGCTCCAAAGTACGCCGCAAGGACGTCATTGGTTTTCGACGTGAACGTAAATGACGTCCAGCCCCATTCACGGACGACTTACGCAAACGAAGTAACTTTTTCAACTTTCGGCGCGGGAACGACGGCCATACTGAACATTGTTACGCCGTACTTATGCCACCATATAGCAGGGTTAACTATACGCCGGAAAAAAGCCTAACGTAAATGGCGTTACTTTACTGCGTAGGCTGGGCGTACGTTCGGGAATTCGCGTATCTAGCTAATTTGCATACTCGACGCGGAATTCGACGGAAGCGCCACCTAGCGGCCAGCGAAAATATGCAGTTACGATCCGACGGCGTAAGAGACTTACGCCTGTCGGATCTAACAGATATCTATGCGGAACTGATTCTAAGAATCATGCGCATAGATACGACGGCGCAACACAGAGATACGACGGCGTATCTGGAGATACGCCGTCGTATCTCCACTGAGAATCTGGCCCTCTGACTGTTTGGCACTCCCCATTGGATTTGCCATTTTTGAGTTCCTATGATTGTCCCATTATGGTGAAGCCCTGAAGAAGATGAGATCTCTGTGCTCCCCAGAAACGTGTTGGCTGTTCTGTATTGCTATTTGTAATCCAACATTATTATTAAAGGTTTTTGGACTCTTTGGCACTCCTTATGGATTTTGAATCCCAGAGATTGGTTAAGCTCTAGAAACGCTTTGGCTGTTCTTTGTTGTTATTTGCAAGGGGGCGTGTCTAACCAGGCCAGGTACAGTATTCTGGACAGCGTAGTCACATTCCGATGCTTTCCGTTCTGCTGGTTCTTTGATTTTAGCTATTCCTTAGGCAGCAAATCATTTTCTCATAGTGCTTTGTGCTCGTTTTGAGTCCTTATGATTACCCGTTAAGGTTAAGCCCTGAAGAAGGAGGGAGATCTCTGAACCACCCCCCCCCCCTCTCCCCAGAAACACGTTGGCTGTTCTTTGTTGTTATTTGTAACCAAATATTATTATTAATGGTTTTTGGACTCTCAGACTGTTTGGCACTCCCATTGGATTTGCCATTTTTGAGTTCCTATGATTGTCCCATTATGGTGAAGCCCTGAAGAAGATGATGTGCTCCCCAGAAACGTGTTGGCTGTTATGTATTGTCCCGGAATGAAGGTGCCCGGGAAACGGGACACAATCGCGAATTTCGGGACAATCCCGGGCAATCCGGGGACACGTGGGCACCCTACTGAGTGTCTAGGCACAGGCTCTTTTCTGTCCCATGCAATCTGAAGGGAGGAGAAAGCTGAATCCTCCCTTGGCCACTGATCCTTCTAACAGGAGTGGCACTGCAGTAAGTAAAAAGTGGGACGAGGGGCCAAGTTGGCACTGTCACCCCATCAACACAGTGCAGGTGCTCACTCCCCCCCCCCTCCTATTGTCCCAGCCCCGGTGACAACAGTGGACCATGTCTGTGTAATGTGTGATGGAAACGACGACCTCTAGTGGTCTACATCATCGACGAATCAAATCATTTCTGGTTGGCCTTTTTTTTTTTTTTTTTTTAAAGCCCTGAGCCTTTGACAGGCAACATTTTCTACGTCGTTCATTTTCCATATCCGCATGTTTTCCCATTCCTATGTGGGAAGAAATGGATTTCTGCGTCCGACCAATCAATTTCTATACTTGTTGGCGTGGGAAAGTCTTTCCCGGAAAAAAAATGCTGATTTCAGCTGCTTAATCAGACGATCAATAAACGTTACTTTATATCTTTACTGCTACGGTTTACATCAGTACACTATGTGACCAAAAGTTTGAGGACACCCGACCGTCACACCTATATAAGCTTGGTGGACATCTCATTCCAAAACCATGGTCATTTTATTGGGAGTTTCCCCCCAAATACAGCCAGTCCCCCCCCCCCCCCCAAATACAGCCAGTTTCCCCCCAAATACAGCCAGTTTCCCCCCAAATGCAGCCAGTTTGTCCCCAAATACAGCCAGCCCCCCCCCCCCAAATAAAACAAGTTTTCCCCTCAAAATGCAGCCAGTTTCCCCCCAAATACAGCCAGTTTGTCCCCAAATGCAGCCAGTTTCCCCCCAAATACAGCCAGTTTGTCCCCAAATGCAGCCAGTTTTCCTCCAAATACAGACAGTTTCCCCCAAATACAGCCAGTTTGTCCCCAAATACAGCCAGCCCCCCCCCCCCCAATACAGCCAGTCCCCCCTCAAATGCAGCCAGTTCCCCCCCCCCCAAAATGCAGCCAGTTTCCCCCCCAATGCAGCCAGTTTCCCCCCAAAAATGCAGCCAGTTTGTCCCCAAATACAGCCAGCCCCCCCCCCCAATACAGCCAGTCCCCCCTCAAATGCAGCCAGTCCCCCCCCCCAAAATGCAGCCAGTTTCCCCCCAATGCAGCCAGTTTCCCCCCCCCCAAAATGCAGCCAGTTTCCCCCTAATGCAGCCAGTTTCCCCCCCAAATGCAGCCAGTTACCCCCCAAATGCAGCAAGTTTGTCCCCAAATGTAGCCAGTTTGTCCCCAAATGCAGCCAGTTTCCCCCATATACAGACAGTTTCCCCCAAATACAGCCATTTCCCCCCCAAATACAGCCAGTAAATTGCAGCCAATGTGCCTTCAAACGCAGCCACTGTACCCATCAATTGTTGCCAGTGCCCATCAATTACTGCCATTGTGCCCCACCAATGATGGGGCCCTAACCCTCCCACTGACACCAATGATGGGACACTATTCCTCCCACTGACACCAATGATGGGGCACTATTCCTCCCACTGATACCAATGACGGGACACTATTCCTCCCACTGACACCAATGATGGGACACTATTCCTCCCACTGACACCAATGATGGGACACTATTCCTCCCACTGACACCAATGATGGGACACTATTCCTCCCACTGACACCAATGATGGGACACTATTCCTTCCACCGACACCAATGATGGGACACTATTCCTCCCACTGACACCAATGATGGGACACTATTCCTCCCACTGATACCAATGATGGGACACTATTCCTCCCACTGACACCAATGATGGGACACTATTCCTCCCACTGACACCAATGATGGGACACTATTCCTCCCACTGACACCAATGATGGGACACTATTCCTCCCACTGACACCAATGATTGGGCACTATTCCTCCCACTGACACCAATGATGGGACACTATTCCTCCCACTGATACCAATGATGGGACACTATTCCTCCCACTGATACCAATGATAGGGCCTTAATCCTCCCACTGACACCAATGATAGGACACTATTCCTCCCACTGACACCAATGATGGGACACTATTCCTCCCACTGATACCAATGATGGGACACTTAAGTTTGGAGACTCCTGCCCTAGACCAAGAGCAGCAATTAACCTTCACACTGCAGGAACAACCCCACTGCGAAGGGATCATTTTTTTAGTTGCCCCAAGTTGGGTTTTAAGGAACTCCTAGTGACCTCTGGAGGAACCCCCGAGGTTCCATAGAACCCTGCTTACCAATGGCTGGTCTAGAAAGGTCCTTGTGTGTTGTAATACCCGTCACTGGAAACATCTGAACCCAATTGTTTGGGGGGGGGTCCTCATAATTCTGGCCCCATACTGTACTATGTTGACGTGGGAAAGTCTTTCTCCAGCTTATTCGAGCCACTTAGCGAGAGGACTGATACTCCTCGTAGTAAATCTCCTAGCACTTGTTTTATTTCTTTATTGTGATGGTTTACATAGGTATGCTAACCAAAGAAAACCACTTAAAAGACCCGGCAGCCGTGATTTACTGGGATGCCGGATATCGGAGTCCTCGCGCCCAGTGATGTCATCCGAAGCATCTGTACCTAATTACAATTCTGTAATTAGGACCGTTAGCGGTAACAAGATACATTTTTAAAGGGGAGTCGCTTACAACAAGGAGCTATCTCAGCAATAGGGTGTCAATAACTGTGACCTCGTCGCCTTCATTTAATGAGGGCTGGTAAGTGTGACTTAAATGTGTCTAATGGGATTTGGAAACAGTAGCGCGCTTTTATGAGCCGCCGAGTATTAATGAATCGCGGGGAAGTCAAACAATACCCGACACAGAATTCTTTTCACCAGAACTTCCACCGAGAACACGATCTGTAACTGGAACTTGTTCCACGGGCAAATACGCCGCTGTAACCTCTTCGCTGCCAGGCAGCTGGGCGACGAGGAATTAAATGCTTTATATATATATATATATATATAAATTATAAAAATTATTAATAATAAATAATA
>NC_053497.1:2833997-2936497 GCF_905171775.1 Rana temporaria
GGAGCTTCAGGTATGGAGCTGGGCTTCGAGTGAGCTTCGGGGATGGAGGTGGGGCTTCAAGGGAGCTTCAGGGGTAGATATGGGCTTCAAGGGAGCTTTAGGGATGGAAATTGGCTTCCAGGGAGCTTCAGGTATGGAGATGGGGCTTCAAGGGAGCTTCGGGCACAAAGGTGGAGCTTTGAGGAAGCTTCAGGGATGGAGGTTGGGATTTAAGCATACCTCCCAACTGTCCCTGATTTCGAGGGACTGTCCCTGATTTGGAGCAATGTCCCTCTGTCCCTCATTCTCCTCATTTGTCCCTCATTTTGGTCTGATCTATAGAGTTGTATATAAAATGCACTTTTTATCTTTTAAAAAGTGTTTCCCAGAGCTAAACTTTCATCTGATTTCTAAATTGCTGCATTTGTAAATTCCAAAAGCCAATATAAAGAAATAGTAGTGGTAAAAAAAAAGCACTTGTGGGTGTAACCAATCTTATTTTTTTTGTACAATTCTCCTTTAAGGGGGCGTGGCAAGGGGTGTGTCCTATGGCTACATACTTTTGCTAATAGGTGTCACTCATTCACATCTCAGAAAGTTGGGAGGTGTGATTTAAGGGAGCTTCAGTGATGGAAATGGGGCTTCAGTGGGCTACAGGGCTAGAGGTGAGGCTTTGGGAGGACTTCAGGGATGGAGGTAGGGTTTTGTGGGGCTTTAGTAGGACCTCTGGTTTAGAAATGGAGCTTTGAGGGGCTTAGGACAGAGGTGGGGCTTTGGGAGGACTTCAGGGATGGAGGTGGGGTTTTGTGGGGCTTTAAGGCCAGATGTGAGGCTTGTGAGACCTCGGGTGTAGAGATGGGGCTTTGAGGGGCTTGTAGGGGGACAGAGGTGGGGCTTTGAGGGCGCCTCAGGGACAGAGGTATGGCTTAAAGGGGGCTTCAAGGACAGAGATGGGGTTTTGGGGAGCTTCATGGACAGACTTCTGTCATTGAGGCGGGTCTTAGGGACAGAGGTCAGTCTTTGAGGGGGCTTCTAGATAGCTTAGCGATAGAGATGGGGCTTTAAGGGAGCTTCAGGAATGGAGATGGTTTCGAGGGAGCTTCAGGTATGGAGCTGGGCTTCGACTGAGCTTCGGGGATGGAGGTGGGGCTTCAAGGGAGCTTTAGGGGTAGATATGGGCTTCAAGGGAGCTTCAGGGATGGAAATTGGCTTCCAGGGAGCTTCAGGTATGGAGATGGGGCTTCAAGGGAGCTTCGGGCACAAAGGTGGGGCTTTGAGGAAGCTTCAGGGATGAAGGTTGGGATTTAAGGAAGCTTTAGTGATGGAAATGGGGCTTCAGGGGGCTACAGGGCAAGAGGTGAGGCTTTGGGGGGACTTCAGGGATGGAGGTAGGGTTTTGTGGGGCTTTAGTAGGACCTCGGGTTTAGAAATTGAGCTTTGAGGGGCTTAGGACAGAGGTGGGGCTTTGGAAGAACTTCAGGGATGGATGTGGGGTTTTGTGGGGCTTTAAGGCCAGATGTGAGGCTTCAGGAGGACCTCGGGTGTAGAGATGTGACTTCGAGGGGCTTGTAGGGACAGAGGTCAGTCTTTGCGGGGGCTTCTAGATGGCTTAGGGACAGAGGTGGGGTTTTGGTGAGCTTCAGGGACAGACCTGTCATTGAGGGGCTTGTAGGGACAGAGGTCAGTCTTTGAGGGGGCTTCTAGATGGCTTAGGGACAGAGGTGGGGTTTTGGTGAGCTTCAGGGACAGACCTCTGTCATTGAGGGGCTTGTAGGGACAGAGGTCAGTCTTTGAGGGGGCTTCTAGATGGCTTAGGGACAGAGGTGGGGTTTTGTGGTGCTTTAAGGCCAGATGTGAGGCTTGTGAGAACTCGGGTGTAGAGATGGGGCTTTGAGGGGCTTGTAGGGACAGAGGTCAATCTTTGAGAGGGGCTTCTAGATGGCTTAGGGACGGAGGTGGGGTTTTGGGAAGCTTCAGGGACAGACCTCTGTCATTGAGGGGGTCTTAGGGACAGAGGTCAGTCTTTGAGGGGGATTCTAGATGGCTTTAGGGACAGAGGTGGGGCTTCAGGGAGCAAGTTTTGGGTACATTGTAATTCTAATGTTGTAGATAGCATAGAATTACAATATCACTTTCTGTTCCGATGAATAAAAAGTCTCCATAAGATCGACAAAAACTCATCACAATGCAACTCCTTCAAATACATTCCAAAGAACAACATTTACTAATTCATTTCCATACGAGGCGACTTTTTTTCTCTCTGAGGAGTGTTTCTTCGGGTTCACCCCGACACATGTACACCGAGACGAATATAATGTATTCATTTCCTCTAATCCCTGCAAACATCTCCGAAGCTCACCAACAACCCATCCCATAGTTGCTCCATGTGAAGCTCAGCTCTTGTTAGTGGTATCCTTTAGAAATGAGAACTGATGGATGACTCTTTTCCTGTACTTCTTTCATTATTTGCCATTATCCTTTAAATATATTGACTTTACGATAAATCCTTCAAAACATAAATAATTACATCTTCTACCAATCATGCAAAATGCCCCAAGTGAGACCCATGATGAGCAATACCTTGTTCTGTGGGGACATCTAGTGGGGGGGAAATGTATCTACAGTCTCAGGCTTAACCCAGAACTTCTTTCTTTTTACCCCAGAGGAACACTTCAAATATTTTCCAAATCTCAAGGAACCCCTACTCAAACAAATCTATTGTGGGGTCAGTGGTAAAAAAAAATGGGCACCCTTACTGTAGTGGTCTTAACCACTTCGGCCCCGGACCATTTGGCGGGCCAAAGACCAAGGCACTTTTTGCGATTCGGGCACTGCGTCGCTTTAACTGACAATTGCGCTGTCGTGCGACGTGGCTCCCAAACAAAATTGACGTCCTTTTTTCCCCACAAACAGAGCTTTCTTTTGGTGGTCTTTGATCACCTCTGCGGTTTTTATTTTTTGCGCTATAAACAAAAATAATGCGACAATTAAAAAAAAAGGCAAGATTTTGTACTTTTTGCTACAAAGAAATATCCCCTTTCAGGCCTAAAGTTATTCCACCAAAAAGATGGCGCAGCCAATGTTAAGTATGGACGTCGGTCCCGCGTCGAATTTTAAAATGTTTACGTTGTTTGCGTAAGTCGTCCGTGAATGGGGCTGGGCGTAATTTACGTTCACGTCAAAACCAATGAGTCTTTGCGGCGAAATTTGGAGCATGCGCACTGGGATACGTCCACGGACGGCGCATGCGCCGTTCCATAAAAACGTCATTTACGTGGGGTCATGCTTTATTTACATAAAACACGCCCACCTCTTCACAATTTGAATTAGGCGGGCTTACGCCGGCACATTTACGCTGCGCCGCCGTAACTTAGGACGCAAGTGCTTTGTGAATACAGCACTTGCCTCTCTAACTTACGGCGGCGTAGCGTATATGAGATACGCTGCGCCTGCCTAACGTTAGGCACGGCTACGTGAATCTAGCTAATAGCATCTACAAAATAGGGGAAAGTTTTATGGCATTTTTATTAATATATATTTTTTTTTTTACTTGTTATGGCGGCGATCAGCGATTTTTATCGTAACTGCGACATTACGGAGGACACATCGACACATTTTAGGACCATTGTCATTTATACCAAGATCAGTGCTATAAAAATGCACTGATCACTGTGTAAATGTGACTGTCAGGGAAGGGGTTAACCACTAGTGGGCGAGGAAGGAGTTAAGTGTGTCCTAGGGAGTGATTCTAAAATAGGTCTCTGTTGTCACTCTGTCAAGTGGCTTTGGCTCTGGAACTATGCAAGAAGCATTAAATGGGAGGTAGTTTGATGGGATTATAAGGAACCAGGGCAGCCATCACAAATTTTGGGGCCCCTTACACAGCTTTAGGCAGGGCCCCCCTGGAGTAGAGAACCGGGAAGGGGGGGTGCTGATGAAAAAAAAAACAAGTGTAATCTCTTCTCTCCTGAAGCGAGATAATAAGTGGGGGGGGGGCCCTGGGGACCATCGGGTCCCTTACAGGTGTAATGCAACAACAAAAAAACGGGAGGGGGGCCAGCCGGGCCTGTAAGGGGCCCTGAGGACCATCGACCCCTTACAGGTGTAATGCAAAAAAAAAACAGGTGTAATGATGGCGGCCCTGTAAGCAACCCCTAGAAACCTGTGGAGGAACCCTAGGATTCCATAGGACCCTGGTTGAGGATGGCTGGCCTAACCTATGCGGACCCCCCTTCAGCTGTCTCCAGTGAAGGGTCCTGTTAGTAGACGACTGCTCCCAGCTAGTCTGGCCTGCAAATCCTGTGCCCGCAGGCCACATCGACTTGACACAAACCCCGCAGTCTCTCCTCTGGCCTCGCATCCAGCTCCCCTGGCATATGCCTCATTCCGGCAGCTTCTCCAGCCCCTCTGTTCCAGGACACTCCATCCACCGTGTAAAGATGAAGCTCCCTCCCAGCTCTCCTGGGCTCTTCCACTAGGCCTCGCACCCCCCCCCCCCATATGGGGATGGGGCCCCTGCTACTGCCTAGTACTCCATTCTCCAAGTCTCATGGCCGACAACCCCCCCCCCCCCCCAGTGGGCTTTTCACCCCAGCTTATATGGGAGGCCTGCCCCCTGCCAATTCCAGTTGGGGATTGGTCAGGGCTCCTCACATGAGCTGCCTGCCACTCCAGTCCTAGGCCCTGCCCCTCTTTCAGAACGATCTCCCTGGAAGCAGGGAAGGCGCTTCAGAACTAGAGCACAGGTGGTCACGCCCACTGCTACACTAACCTCTCCCTGCCCCCCCCAGATCAAAACAAACAGGCCTAGCCTGAAGCATAGGCCTGCCTAAATGTACCTGTGCTGACAGTTCTTACCAAGCAAGAATACTCAATCTAGCACCTACCTACGGTAGGAGGGTGCTACAACTACATCATACAAAGACATTGATGACAATTGTGTTTTTCCAATCTTGTGGCAAGAGTTTGGTGAAGACCCTTTTGTGGTTCAGCGTGGGGGAAGTCAAACGTCTTGCATAGATCCATGACCTCAACTCTACTGAACACCTTTGGACCTCAAATCTACTGGTGTGGAGGTGGAGGAATTCAGGTGTCCTGCACAGTGCCCTGACCTTTACTCAACACCTTTGCTACCAATCAACCTAATTAAAACTCATCAGTACCTAGGGAAGTTGCCAAGGGATCCTTAGCTCTCCCTGTGATCCGACCTACATGTCTGTTCTCTTGTGTTTGACCCAGTGTGCCTCCTGGCTTTATTTGTACTCGTATCTCCAGCTGTCTGGCCTGAATCCCAATTTCACCATCTTCCTGCTGTTTTGGTACCCCGCTGTCAACTGATTGCAACATTGGTGTGGATTTTGACTTTGCTTCAGCTCTTTGAAATAATACCCAGGGCTGTCCTTGGCAGGTACATGGGGTGCAGTGCACCCAGGCGCCACAGAGGTGGGGGCACTGAAGCATCAGAGTGCTCCCCTCCCTCCTCCTCCTCCTCCTCTACTTGTCCGTGTCCAGAGGTGGCTCTCTCCGCCGGTCACCGCCGCCGCCACATACCTGCCCAAGCCCATCCCCACTCCCTCCTCCTGTCAGAGGAGGAGAGCGAAGCAGGCATCTGTCTCGGTGTGAAGAGAGACCAGCCATGCTGTGACATCGCTGGGGGGCGGTCCGTGCCTGACGTGTTTTCCTTGACCGTGTTAGGAGAGCATCTCTGTGTTTGAGTCGTTGCCATAAAAACATTTGTAAAGGGGAGGGGTTAGTAAGATGACCACGCCCATGTGGGGGGGCGCCAGAAATATTTCTGCACCCAGACGTCTGTGACCCTAGGATCGGCCCTGATAATACCCCTGTTGCCCTGCCTACAGTTCTAATTTTTTCTCCTTAATCTTCCTGTACCTAATCGGCATAGCAGAATCCTGCCCAGACCCGGCATGAACCTCTCCAGCATTTCTGCAGTGTCCAGACTATTTCCAGATCATCTGCTGCATCCAGACCCACCATGGGCACCTGTACTATTCCTCGTCCTGCTACACCCTATCACAAGCTACAAGGGGTATTAGACAGGAGGTGTAAGTGAAGCCCTCTCATCTACCTGACATCATATACTGACTTACCTGACATACACTGACCTGCCTACCTGACATACACTGACCTGCCTACCTGACATACACTGACACACACTGAGTGACCTACCTGACCAGACTTCAGGTGACATGACAATGAGGCCCCGTACACACGACCGAGTTTCTCGCAGAATTCAGCCAGAAACTCGATCGGAGCTGAATTCTGCAGAGAAAACCGGCATGTGGACACTTTCGGACGAGGAAGCCGACGAGTTCCTCGTCGAGCCAAATAGAGAACATGTTCTCTATTTCCTCGTTGTTCAATGAGGAAAGTTGGCTCGCCGAGATCCTCGGCGGCTTCACACAGAACTCGACGAGCAAAACGATGAGTTTTGCCCGTCGAGTTCCTCGGACGTGTGTACGGGGCCTCAGAGTAGAGTATAGTAGCGTAGACTGGACAGCACTGCAGCAGGCACTCCACTGGTGACTCCAGGCAACCAGAGCCATGACAGGAGAGGAGAGGAGAGCCGAGCGGGGATCTCATAGTGACGTGGCGCTGCAGACTCCAGAAGGCGGGACCTGCTATGTCACTCGGCCGAGCTCACCGCTCGGGGTCAGAACGGTCCTCAAGACTCGAGCGTGCGCTTTTCCTCCCGCCGCGGCTGTGTGCAGACGCAGTGTGTCTCCCGCTTTAGGGGTCCGGCCGTGTGTGCCTATAATGACGTCACACGTGATCCTGGCATTCAGGATCCTGGCAATGTCCATCATAGGCGCTACCGGGTCCAGGAGGTGGCGCCTCCTGGTCATAGCAGCGCCTATGATGGATGTCTCAATGCCAGGATCGCGGGCGCGACCGTGTGACGTCCAATAGACTTGGGAGTTAGGCACCGCCACCGCCAACATGACCGGACTTGTTCGGATTGATCCCCGCTCATGCTACACTCTCTCTGGGGACTCGGGGCTAATAATTGTTTTATAAATGGCAAAGACTCTGGGCTTCTCGGGGACCCATTCGGGGCTTCAGCCCCCACCAGCCCCCCCTCCCAACTCCACTGTAAGTACAGCCTCCTGCCGGTTTGGTCACGTAACTCCCTTCAAATTTTACCGGGCAATGCATTTATGGTTTAGTTGGGCTTTGAGGCTCTAGGTTTATTCAAATGAGTGGAAATTCCAGGTGTGTCTGGGATCTGTGTGCGCAGATTCCTCATTATCGTATAATAATATGGTCATTTCTGGCATTTAAGTTCTCCATAAAACGCCGACGCTGTATAAAAATACACCCGCAAACCGCGCACCGGCACGTTTGTACTGAACCGATGAAAAGCAGATTGATGTTCCATGTTTACAAACAGACGCACCGGAACAGTAAAAGCGTTCTGATCGGGATTACCCCCACCCGGCGAGGAAGTTTTCTACCTTCAGAGGCTGGAGGAGCTCCAGAGGTTAATACGACCTCAATGAGAGCGTTTACATGGGAGGTGTTACCGGGCAAAGGGGCTCCTTTGTTGCTGCAACCAGGGAGGATTCTGTGTCTTCACTTCCCCAGTAAAATAAGAGCCTGGCAACAAAAAGCGTCTCTTCATGCTCTGAAGGTCGCATTGTCTCAGGTGTCACCGAGCTCCTAGACCATGGAAGGGCCACCATATGACAGGAACAGCGACATGCCGTCTGCTCCTCCATGAAAAGCCAAGACCGGCATCATTAATCTCGCTCCAGGCCTTCCTACGTCTCTAGGCCGACCTCTGCACTCTGCACTGTCCTACCTGTCTAGGTGCTCGGGCCTTTCATGTCTCCTTCTGTCACCTTCGACATCTCAAACTTTCTCAACAACACTGAGACTCGATGTAGAAACATGAAACCATCTGATTTAATCTGCCTTCCTTGGTTTCTCCCTCCCCCACCATCATTTTTTCATTCTTATTATAAATCCAGTGATGTCTCTATGCTTCTCTATGCAGTGCAGGCAGGTCATGACTGCCAGGGGGGGATCATTGCACCTCTAAAGTGCCCTCAATCCCGATGCAAGCAGTAGACTGTCTCTAGGGAAGGTTTCCCTCCCTTTTCGTTCCCGACCTTATTTTAGTGCTTCTCTATGCAATGCAGGTGAGTCATGGCTGGTGGGAGGGGCTGGCAGGGTGCTGTACATAGCTTCCTGTCCACATCCACCCAAATCTGCCCAAATTTACCCAAATCTGCAAAAATCTGCTTACATTCACCAAAATCTGCCCATATCTAGTCAAATCTGCCCAAATCTACCAAATCTGCTCACATCCACCCAAATCTGACCAAATCTACCAAAATCTTCAAATATCTGTCCACGTTCCACCCAAATCTACCCAAATTTGCCTCCATCTGCTCACATCCACCCAAATCTGACCACATCTACTCAATTCTTGCCAAATCTACCCAAATCTGCCCACATCTACCCAAATATACCCAAACTTGCATAAAAATCACCCAGTATCTGCCTAAATCTACCCAAATTTGCCGAAATCTACCCAAATCTACCAATATCCACCCAAAATCTGTCCAAATCTGCCCAGGTCTATCAACGTCTGCCCAAAGTCTACCGAAATCTACCCAAATCTGCCCATATCTACCTAAATATACCCAAATATATCAAAGTCTGCCTAAATCTACCCAAATCTGCCCCATTTTATAAAAATCTACCCATATCTACCCAAATCTGCCCACATTTACCCCAAAATCTGCCCAAATCTACCATAAACTACTTGATTTTACCCAAATCTGCCCAAATCTACCCCAAATCTGCCCAAATCTACCCAAATCTACCCGAATCTGCTAAAATCTAGCCCAAACTGTCCAAATCTACCCAAATCTGCCCACATCTACTCACATCTGCCCACATTCTACGCAAGTATACCGGTTCTACAAAAATATACCCATATCTACCCAAATCTACCCACATCTGCCCACATTTACCAAAAAATCCACCCAAATCTACCACAAACTGTCCAAATCTACCTAAATCTGCCCACATCTACCCAAATATGCTCAAATCTAGCCCAAACTGTCCAAATCTGACCACAATTGTCCAAATCTACCCAAACTTGCCCCAAATCTACCAATATCTACCCAATCGACCATTATACACCCAAAGTCTGTCCAAATGTGCCCAGGTCTATCATGGTCTGTCCAAATCTACCCAAATCTGCCCAATTCTACAAAAATCTGCCCACATCTACCCAAACCTACCCAAATCTGTCCACATCCACCCAAATCTACCCAAATCTATCAAAGTCTGCCCAAATCTACCCAAATCTGCTCCATGTTATAAAAATCTACCCAAATCTGCCCACATTTACCCCAAAAATCTGCCCAAATCTACCACAAACTGTCCAAATCTACTCGAATCTACCCAAATCTTCCACAAATCTGCCCAAATCTACCCAAATCTGCTCAAATCTGCCCACATCTACCCAAATGTACCCCAAACTGTCATATTCTACCTAAAACGGACCATCTACCTAGAAAAATATCTAAGCTAGGTTCACACTTGCCCACATGTGAGTGGGTGCTTGCGCGTGTGGGAACCATAGGGAAATCACGTGGTCAAAAGCAAGATTCGATTTCCCTGGGGCCGCATTTTTGGAAGATTTGCCGGAAATGCAGGCATGGTAGCCCATTCGGGCCGCACGACCCGCACAGGTGTTAACCAGGGCTTAGAATTTCAGGCGCATTCCTATGAGTACCATAGAATGTCCTCTTCTGACCGAGCAACGTGTGAGAAGTTGTCGATCATTATACTTTGACACTCCGGGTGTTAGGAAGGTTCACGAGGAAGGTTGGTCCTTTCTATATCGCCAGCTGTATTTGCCTTCAGACATATTCCGTATGAAATATAAGTTTTCATCATATAGGGACATGGAGGGGGCCATTGTCCTCTCTGACAGGCTGAAGGATGCCGGTCATTAGCGGCCTTGTTTGCTTTTCCCCACTTGAAGGTGTCCAAGCCGGTGGAACGGTTTGGCCTTCGCTAAGCTACGTGTCACCCGCGCTATTTACTCTCACCGACAAACATACACCTTGTGTGGATTCTAGAAGTCCCTTTGTACCTTAGAAATCTACCTTTCCATGCTTGATGTCAGCGGGCCCTATAGAAGAACCTCGGAGAGACGAAAGGGAAGGTGTGAGGAGCATTATGTGTAACTGGACTCTCAGCTATTTGCGGCTTTGTTGCCTGGGGGGGGCCGAGAGCTCAGCTAATTGTTCTCATCAATCATCTTTTGTTAATCTTATCAGCGATTCAACTTTACACTTTTTCGGGAAGGGCGCAATGCAAACCTAAAAGCAAGGGGGCTGTGCGAAGCGCATTAAGGCGTGAACTGTAGGACAGAAGGGTCCGGTAGAATGCCACAGGGGGGGGCTCATATGTCTTACCTAAAGTGAGCCAGCAATCTGTGACAAATGACCCCCCCCTCCCCCCCGACTGGAAATACGGCACTCACATGTAACAAAATGTAACCTTAGATGGTTGATCTTCAAGAGTCCCGGAGGTAGCTTAGTGATGATAGATGGCTAAAAAATTGGTGGATCTTGGACGGTGGGATTAACCCCTTCGCACAGTTTTAACGGCAATCTTGCAATAAGGTTACATAAGAATTTAACGTCTATTATTCATGATATTTACCTGTAAAATCCGCCCTTGTGTAGACATTCAAAAGCTCTGGGTGCCGCCATCTTAAATGTGAGATCACCAGACCTAGAAGACTCATAGCTGCCAATCAAGTGGCACTCTGTAGGAGCCACTCTAAACCAAGGTTCCACCAAACCACAGGGTTCCTCCAGGTGATGCTAGGGGTTCCTTGAGCTGTAGTAGCTGGTTGACCGCCCATCTGATGGTGCCGACATAGTCCTGGGCATTCACTACTTGGCCAAGTAATGGACATTCTTTCCACTGATCACCAATGTAAGGAACATTCTTCTCACTGATCACCAATGTAAGGGACATTCTTCTCACTGATCACCAATGTAAGGAACATTCTTCTCACTGATCACCAATGTAAGGAACATTCTTCCCACTGATCACCAATGTAAGGGACATTCTTCCCACTGATCACCAATGTAAGGAACATTCTTCCCACTGATCACCAATGTAAGGGACATTCTTCCCACTGATCACCAATGTAAGGAACATTCTCCTCACTGATCACCAATGTAAGGGACATTCTTCCCACTGATCACCAATGTAAGGGACATTCTTCTCACTGATCACCAATGTAAGGAACATTCTTCCCACTGATCACCAATGTAAGGGACATTCTTCTCACTGATCACCAATGTAAGGGACATTCTTCTCACTGATCACCAATGTAAGGGACATTCTTCTCACTGATCACCAATGTAAGGGACATTCTTCTCATTGATCACCAATGTAAGGGACATTCTTCTCACTGATCACCAATGTAAGGGACATTCTTCCCACTGATCACCAATGTAAGGAACATTCTTCTCACTGATCACCAATGTAAGGGACATTCTTCTCACTGATCACCAATGTAAGGGACATTCTTCTCACTGATCACCAATGTAAGGGACATTCTTCTCACTGATCACCAATGTAAGGGACATTCTTCCCACTGATCACCAATGTAAGGAGAATTCTTCTCACTGATCACCAATGTAAGTAGGGTTGTCCAGATACCGATACCAGTATCGGTATCGGGACCGATACCGAGTATTTGCGCTAGTACTCGTACTCGCTCAAATACTCCCGATACCAAAATAGAATACTTTTTTTTTTTTTTTTTTTTTGTGACATCGAGCGGTGCATAGAGGCAGGGCCGGATTAACCGTGGGGCTGATTGAGCTGCAGCTCCAGGCCCCCATCATAATATAGGCCCAAACTTAATTCCCTCACCAGGGCCCGGCGGCCGGCCGACGACCGCTATATAATAAATCCACACGTCCAGGCAGCTGCAGCCTGCATTATGATATAGGCCTAATTGACGCAGTGAACAACATTTAATCGTGGGCTGCGAGTAGTGGCCGCGAGCCGCTGCTGTGATTCACAGCAGAGCCGCGGCTATCCACAACAACACAGCCTCTTGTAGCGCGGGCGGTGCCAGTGTGCCAAGGCTGAGCGTGCTCCTCCCCTTCAGTACTGTACTGTACACAGACACTGACTGTAGGCGGAGCTTGACGTCCCCCGGCGGCGTGCGTGACGTCATCCAGAGGCCGTCCCCGGCGTCCTAGGAGTCTCCATTGCCTTGCGAAAGGACCGCACCGCACGATCGACAGGAAAAGTACAGTAAAAAGCAAGTAAGCCATGAGCGCTGGGGAAGTCACTGTCATACAGATGAGATAATGTTTAATTGTGCAGAAGAAGTGTGGGTACAGTACTGGCTGCAACGAACCTGAAGTGGTTAACTTTTTTTTTTTTGGGGGGGGGGTGCTATATCAGTGCAGGGAGGCAGCTTATTAGTGCATCTCATCAGTGCCACATTTATGAGTGCCATCCAATCAATGCCAGTGCCACCTATCAGTGCCATCCATTTATGAGTGCCATCCAATCAATGCCAGTGCCACCTATCAGTGCCATTGGATGGCACTGATAGGTGGCACTGGCATTGATTGAATGGCACTCATAAATGGATGGCACTGATAGGTGGCACTGGCATTGATTGGGTGGCACTGATGAGATGCACTAATAAGCTGCCTCCCTGCACTGATGCACTAATGGGCACTGATCTGCACTGATAGGTGGCACTGGCTAGCTGCACTTTTGGGCACTGGCACCGATGAGCTGCACTGATAGGTGGCACTGGCAGTGATCACTCCTTCAATGATATGTAGTTTTCCAGTACCGTATGCTAAAAAAACAGCCCCACACCATGATGTACCAGTTCTTCATAATTCTAAAGAAAATATCCTTAGTCTGTATTGTGGTTTGAAAATGGTCACATGACATTTAAAAAAAAGTATCGGTATTCGGTATCGGCGACTACTTGAAAAAAAGTATCGGTACTTGTACTCGGTCCTAAAAAAGTGGTATCGGGACAACCCTGAATGTAAGGAACATTCTTCCCACTGATCACCAATGTAAGGAACATTCTTCTCACTGATCACCAATGTAAGGAACATTCTTCTCACTGATCACCAATGTAAGGAACATTCTTCTCACTGATCACCAATGTAAGGAACATTCTTCCCACTGATCACCAATGTAAGGAACATTCTTCCCACTGATCACCAATGTAAGGGACATTCTTCTCACTGATCACCAATGTAAGGGACATTCTTCCCACTGATCACCAATGTAAGGGACATTCTTCTCACTGATCACCAATGTAAGGGACATTCTTCTCACTGATCACCAATGTAAGGGACATTCTTCTCACTGATCACCAATGTAAGGAGCATTCTTCTCACTGATCACCAATGTAAGGAGCATTCTTCTCACTGATCACCAATGTAAGGGACATTCTTCTCACTGATCACCAATGTAAGGAATATTCTTCTCACTGATCACCAATGTAAGGGACATTCTTCCCACTGATCACCAATGTAAGGGACATTCTTCTCACTGATCACCAATGTAAGGGACATTCTTCCCACTGATCACCAATGTAAGGGACATTCTTCCCACTGATCACCAATGTAAGGAGAATTCTTCCCACTGATCACCAATGTAAGGAACATTCTTCCCACTGATCACCAATGTAAGGAACATTCTTCTCACTGATCACCAATGTAAGGAACATTCTTCTCACTGATCACCAATGTAAGGAACATTCTTCCCACTGATCACCAATGTAAGGGACATTCTTCTCACTGATCACCAATGTAAGGGACATTCTTCCCACTGATCACCAATGTAAGGGACATTCTTCCCACTGATCACCAATGTAAGGGACATTCTTCTCACTGATCACCAATGTAAGGAACATTCTTCCCACTGATCACCAATGGAAGGTACATTCTTCTCACTGATCACCAATGTAAGGAGAATTCTTCCCACTGATCACCAATGTAAGGGACATTCTTCCCACTGATCACCAATGTAAGGAACATTCTTCTCACTGATCACCAATGTAAGGAACATTCTTCTCACTGATCACCAATGTAAGGAACATTCTTCTCACTGATCACCAATGTAAGGGACATTCTTCCCACTGATCACCAATGTAAGGAACATTCTTCTCACTGATCACCAATGTAAGGAACATTCTTCCCACTGATCACCAATGTAAGGAACATTCTTCTCACTGATCACCAATGTAAGGAACATTCTTCCCACTGATCACCAATGTAAGGGACATTCTTCTCACTGATCACCAATGTAAGGAACATTCTTCCCACTGATCACCAATGGAAGGTACATTCTTCTCACTGATCACCAATGTAAGGAGAATTCTTCCCACTGATCACCAATGTAAGGGACATTCTTCCCACTGATCACCAATGTAAGGGACATTCTTCTCACTGATCACCAATGTAAGGAACATTCTTCCCACTGATCACCAATGGAAGGTACATTCTTCTCACTGATCACCAATGTAAGGAGAATTCTTCCCACTGATCACCAATGTAAGGGACATTCTTCCCACTGATCACCAATGTAAGGAACATTCTTCTCACTGATCACCAATGTAAGGAACATTCTTCTCACTGATCACCAATGTAAGGAACATTCTTCTCACTGATCACCAATGTAAGGGACATTCTTCCCACTGATCACCAATGTAAGGAACATTCTTCTCACTGATCACCAATGTAAGGAACATTCTTCCCACTGATCACCAATGTAAGGAACATTCTTCTCACTGATCACCAATGTAAGGAACATTCTTCCCACTGATCACCAATGTAAGGGACATTCTTCCCACTGATCACCAATGTAAGGGACATTCTTCTCACTGATCACCAATGTAAGGAACATTCTTCTCACTGATCACCAATGTAAGGAACATTCTTCTCACTGATCACCAATGTAAGGAACATTCTTCCCACTGATCACCAATGTAAGGGACATTCTTCCCACTGATCACCAATGTAAGGGACATTCTTCCCACTGATCACCAATGTAAGGAACATTCTTCTCACTGATCACCAATGTAAGGAGCATTCTTCTCACTGATCACCAATGTAAGGAGCATTCTTCTCACTGATCACCAATGTAAGGGACATTCTTCTCACTGATCACCAATGTAAGGGACATGGGGCCAAATCCTCAGCCAGGCGGCGTAACTTAACTTTCAGCAGTTAAGTTACACTGACTTAAAGTTTTTACCTAAGTGCCTGATCCTCAAAGCACTTACGTAAAAATTTCAAGCAGTGTAAGTTAAGTGCCGCCGTCGTAAGGCGTTCCTCCTCTCCGGGGGGCGTTTACAATTTAAATGAGGCGCGCTCCCGCGCCGGCCGTACTGCGCATGCGTGTGACGTCATTTTCCCGACGTGCATCGCGCGAACGTAATTGACGCCGGGCGGCTTTGTGGATTGCGACGGGACACTAAAGTTACGACGGGTGAAAAAAAGACGCGCCGGGAAAACAAATAATTATAAAAAAAAATGACAGCGTCGCTCGGCATGCATTCCTGAGGGAGAACTCCATGCCAATTTTCAATGAAAAAAACGGCATGGGTTCCCCCTCAGGAGCATACCAGGCCCTTAGGTCTGTTATGGGTTGTAAGGAGACCCCCCTCCGCCGCAAAATTGACGTAGGGGGTCCCCCTACAATCCATACCAGACCCGTATCCAAAGCACGCTACCCGGCCAGCCAGGAAGGGAGTGGGGAAGAGCGAGCGCCCCCCCCCCCTCCTGAGCCGTGCCAGGCCGCATGCCCTCAACATGGGGGGGTTGGGTGCTCTGGGGCAGGGGGGCGCACTGCGGGCCCCCCCACCCCAGAGCACCCTGTCCCCATGTTGATGAGGACAGGACCTCTTCCCGACAACCCTTGCCATTGGTTGTCGGGGTCTGCGGGCGGAGGCTTATCGGAATCTGGGAGTCCCCTTTAATAAGGGGGCCCCCAGATACCGGCCCCCCACCCTAAGTGAATGGATATGGGGTACATCGTACCCCTATCCATTCACCTGTAGGCAAAAAGTAAAAGTTAATAAACACACAACACAAGGCTTTTTAAAATATTTTATTATTCTGCTCCGGACGCCCCCCCTGTCTTCGTTATTAGCTCAATTACCAGGGGGGGCTTCTTCTTCCGCTCTCCGGGGGTCTTCTCCGCTCTCCGGGGGTGTTCCGCTCTCCGGGGGGGGCTTCTCCGGACTCCGGGGGGCTTCTTCCATCTTCTCCCCTCTTCCGCTCTTGACTCGGCGAACCCCGGTTCTTCTGCAGCTCTCCGGTGCCTTCTTCTTCAGCGCTGGCTGCCTGCTATGTTTGTGTGTTAGCTCGATTTCAAACAGGCAGCCGGCGCGGTCTTCTGTGACGTCAGGGTCTTCTGGTCTTCTGTTCTTCCTATGTTGCCTCGTCGCCTGTTGTCGCTGTAATGATGGAAGCGCGCCTTGCATCACATTTATATAGGCATCACCGTCCCATCATGCTCCGGTAGGTACCCACGTGGTGGGTGCACGTGGGTAGGCACCCACCACGTGGGTACCTACCGGAGCATGATGGGACGGTGATGCCTATATAAATGTGATGCAAGGCGCGCTTCCATCATTACAGCGACAACAGGCGACGAGGCAACATAGGAAGAACAGAAGACCAGAAGACCCTGACGTCACAGAAGACCGCGCCGGCTGCCTGTTTGAAATCGAGCTAACACACAAACATAGCAGGCAGCCAGCGCTGAAGAAGAAGGCACCGGAGAGCTGCAGAAGAACCGGGGTTCGCCGAGTCAAGAGCGGAAGAGGGGAGAAGATGGAAGAAGCCCCCCGGAGTCCGGAGAAGCCCCCCCCGGAGAGCGGAACACCCCCGGAGAGCGGAGAAGACCCCCGGAGAGCGGAAGAAGAAGCCCCCCCTGGTAATTGAGCTAATAACGAAGACAGGGGGGGCGTCCGGAGCAGAATAATAAAATATTTTAAAAAGCCTTGTGTTGTGTGTTTATTAACTTTTACTTTTTGCCTACAGGTGAATGGATAGGGGTACGATGTACCCCATATCCATTCACTTAGGGTGGGGGGCCGGTATCTGGGGGCCCCCTTATTAAAGGGGACTCCCAGATTCCGATAAGCCTCCGCCCGCAGACCCCGACAACCAATGGCAAGGGTTGTCGGGAAGAGGTCCTGTCCTCATCAACATGGGGACAGGGTGCTCTGGGGTGGGGGGGCCCGCAGTGCGCCCCCCTGCCCCAGAGCACCCAACCCCCCCATGTTGAGGGCATGCGGCCTGGCACGGCTCAGGAGGGGGGGGGGGCGCTCGCTCGTCCCCACTCCCTTCCTGGCTGGCCGGGTAGCGTGCTTTGGATACGGGTCTGGTATGGATTGTAGGGGGACCCCCTACGTCAATTTTGCGGCGGAGGGGGGTCTCCTTACAACCCATAACAGACCTAAGGGCCTGGTATGCTCCTGAGGGGGAACCCATGCCGTTTTTTTCATTGAAAATTGGCATGGAGTTCTCCCTCGGGAATGCATACCAAATGCCGTCGCTTGAATGGGCCTTTACAAGGTGTGACTAACTTTACACCTTGTAAAAGCAGCCCTAGTTTTACACCAGGCAAACTAACACTTACGGCGAAAAAACTAGGTACAAAAGCTTTGAGGATCGCCCTAAGTGCTAATTTGCATACTAACAGAGGCATTTCGACTCGAAATGCCCCCAGTGGCGGATGCGGTACTGCATCCTAAGATCCGGCAGTGTAAGTCCCTTACAGATGTCGGATCTTCTGCCTAACTTAGGAAAACTGCTTCTGAGGATCAGTTCCAAAGTTAGAACCAGAGATACGACGGCTTACGCCGGAGTATCTCTTTTGTGGATTTGCCCCTTTCTTCTCACTGATCACCAATGTAAGGAACATTCTTCCCACTGATCACCAATGTAAGGAACATTCTTCTCACTGATCACCAATGTAAGGAACATTCTTCCCACTGATCACCAATGTAAGGGACATTCTTCTCACTGATCACCAATGTAAGGGACATTCTTCCCACTGATCACCAATGTAAGGGACATTCTTCCCACTGATCACCAATGTAAGGAGAATTCTTCCCACTGATCACCAATGTAAGGGACATTCTTCTCACTGATCACCAATGTAAGGAACATTCTTCCCACTGATCACCAATGGAAGGTACATTCTTCTCACTGATCACCAATGTAAGGAGAATTCTTCCCACTGATCACCAATGTAAGGGACATTCTTCCCACTGATCACCAATGTAAGGAACATTCTTCTCACTGATCACCAATGTAAGGAACATTCTTCTCACTGATCACCAATGTAAGGAACATTCTTCTCACTGATCACCAATGTAAGGGACATTCTTCCCACTGATCACCAATGTAAGGAACATTCTTCTCACTGATCACCAATGTAAGGAACATTCTTCTCACTGATCACCAATGTAAGGAACATTCTTCTCACTGATCACCAATGTAAGGGACATTCTTCTCACTGATCACCAATGTAAGGGACATTCTTCCCACTGATCACCAATGTAAGGGACATTATTCCCACTGATCACCAATGTAAGGAGAATTCTTCTCACTGATCACCAATGTAAGGAACATTCTTCTCACTGATCACCAATGTAAGGGACATTCTTCCCAATTTTGTTTATTAAAAGTCTTGCAAACAAAAAGCATAAAATCACTATAAGATATACATAAATATACACATATTTACATAAAGGAAAATAAATATAGCAAATCTGCTCTCAAACAAAAGACTTTACAGCAAAGCAAAAATCATGTAATCACCAGGAAAGTAAATCTTAATACAAACTCACACCACTACACCAGACAAACCTGCAAGGTCAAGAAACAAACCCGCACCCATTATGTATGCAGCCCTTCTAAGAAACGTCCAACACCATACATCTACCTATTTCTACCTCAATTACCCGCCGGCGCGTTACCATATCGGTTTCAAAAAGTACCGCAACTCCGCTGCAGGGCTCAGCCGCAAGAGACCAAAAGGAGGGACCGCCTCTCCACTCCCTTTTTGCCAGATGGACATCGGCCAAAGTATGGAGCCAGGTCTCTTGCAAAAATAAAATCTCAGCATCAAACTCGCTGAGCAAAAATAAGGCCATATCACGAGCTCTTGCAGATTTAATGCTGGCGACATTAATGGTCGCCACCTTTATCGGAGGGGGAACTGCCATCAGGATGATTGGGGTAGTCGTTTCTTGACCTTCACCACACTCTCATCACCAGAAACCGCTCTCTTCAAACAACGTGACTCATCCATAGATGAAAAAGAAGAAGACAAAGACATCTTTTCACCTGACAACACATTAAAGGTGTTACCAAGGGGAACCCCTCCTGGATCCGACTCTGAGGAAGAGACGACCGGTTTTCTTGTCTTTCTCTTCATTTTTTTCCTCCTCCTAATCTTCTCCCACCCCTCCTCATCCGAATCCCCATCAATGGAATGTGAAACATGGGGTACGGACACCCTTCCATCAGCCCCACCCCCATCCAGCACCCCCACATTCCCCTGACCACGCTTGCGCTGCCGAGGGGCAGGGACTGGAGGCTGAGTGGGAAGATCCGCTAAACCTGCCCCCCCAGCAGCCTCCGCCAGTCTGGAGGATCTACGAATAGATGGATTAGGGACAGGAGGGACAGATTTAGGGACCACATCTCTAGGGGGAACAGAAACAGATGTCACAGACACAGAAGGGACAGACTCAGGGACCACATCACTAAGGGGAACAGAAACAGATGTCACAGACACAGGAGGGACAGACTCAGGGACCACATCACTAGGGGGAACAGAAACAGATGTCACAGACACAGGAGGGACAACAAGAGTTTCAGTGGCCTCATCCTCCTTATCCAGCCTCTGCAGCTCAGCCTCCAACCCTGGCAGGTTATGTAATGCCTCCGGGCATTGACTGTACGGGTGACCAAGTTTTTGGCACAAATTGCACCGAATGTCAGTACAGTCTTTAGCCAAATGGCCAAGCTCCTGGCACAAAGAACATTTCTTGCGGGTGCAGGTGGAGGCAAAATGGCCCTTGTCACCACATTTATTGCACACCTTAGGCTGACCCTGGTAAAAAATGGTCAGCCTGTCCCTCCCCAGAAAGGCTGAACAGGGCAGATGTTGAACAACATTTCCCTGCACCCCCAATTTTAGTGACACTGTCCAGGCCCCTGTCCATATCCCATGCTGATCAAGGACCTTCCGCAGTGGAGCGAGGACTTCACCATAGCGGCGTAACCATACTACCAAATCAGCCTCTGGGATGGATTCGTTACGCACAAGGATCGTCACTGATTTTATTAGAGGCTGCCTGGAAACCACCTTTGGCATCCAACCATTCCACTGCGGAAGGTCCCTGCGCCCCCTAAAACGTTCCCAAAATAAATCCAGACCCTCAGGTTTTACAAAGGATAAATCAAATTCCCAACTCCCAACGGGACAAATCAAAGCAAAAATGTCTGCGACTTTGAACCCCATTTCCAGGATCAACTCGGCCACCCTCCCCCTTACTGGTGGGGTCCCCTCCCCTTCCCACTTCAGCTGGACCACATTTCTCCGCTTATACCCACCAACCATCCCCCCACTAAACCCCCCCAAATTGTGACCACCAACATTTGCACCATTCCCCCCACCCTCCTTGGTGCGATTCCCCAAAACCGACGCGTAACTCCCAGCAGATAAAACATTGGTTTGTTTTGAACCATCTGACACATTTGCAGCAGATATCGATTGCACAGATTTGGTCTGAACAATCGGCGAGTCTTTCCTCTGCTGAGCAGGGGGAGGAATGTCATTTTTATTTTTCCCAGCAGTATTAACCCCTTCACCACCCACCACATCCATTGTTTTATCATTACTGTCATTCTTAGTACTTGCTGGAATATTCACAGTTCCTGCAGTCTTCCCAGCAGTGTCAGTTCCCACTGCTGTGCTTGTAGAAGCTTCAGCTGGTCGGTTCTCTTCTGTCAGGACAGGGTTGTCATCAGGGGATAGTGCAGGCTGGTCTGACACTGCAACAGGTGAAACCTCCATTGCTTCTTCCACTGCACATGGTGCAATATGCTGATCCCCTCCCCCACCACAGGGAGGCTCAGGTGAGGCAATCTCATTGCTGGTAACAGGCATACCTTGTACAGAGGAACTACAGGTCCCAGCAGAAACTCCAGGCAGCGCTTCGCACAAGGCCTTCCCTTTCTGCTCCTTAGTCAGGACACCGTCCACCACAGCAGGTTGGGCAGACATGTTGGAAGGCAGTGAGGTGTGCTGAGACTTCTCCACCTGTACTGGCTTGGCTTCAGGGACTTCTGTAAAAGCAAGCTTGTTTGCTCTCAGGGGTGACTCCATCTCCTGGATACATTTCAGGGTGCCATGCTCACTCTCAAAACCCTGGCTGGTTGCCGTCGGCGATTCCAAGCCCTGACATGGAGGGAGAGGTGCAGAGGCAGATGGACCCGCCTCATCCATTATCTGAGGCTGGTCCCTGGAAACTGCTGTCTGGCTGGCAAATCTCCTCTCATTGTCAAACTTTTCTCCACTTTTATCTTTCAGCTTTTCCAATAATAAAGATTGTTCCTTTACCTTTTCCTCCAATTCCTGCAACTCAGGCTTCATGGCCAAACGATTTTTACTCCAGGCCTGGAAATATTTGATTTTGAAGGATTTGTGTTCAGCCTTTAAAATTTTAAGTTTTTCTTCAGCTCTTCCAATCGCCCTAAAACGATCAATGCTCTTCTGACTGAAGATATTTGCATCCACAGCAGGGCCTGGACCTACAGACAGATCCTCCACCTCCTCCTCACTAGGCCCCGTATCATCAGGGGGATCCGTCCCGGGGCCTCCCCCAGGATCAGGCATTATTCCTGGGCCAAGCTAGCAGGCAAGGCCCAGGCTTGAAAAAGGTTGGATCTCTCAGAGAGCTCCTTGGGTGTGTCCTCCTCCTTCTTCCCACTGACCACCAATGTAAGGAACATTCTTCTCACTGATCACCAATGTAAGGGACATTCTTCCCACTGATCACCAATGTAAGGGACATTCTTCTCACTGATCACCAATGTAAGGAACATTCTTCTCACTGATCACCAATGTAAGGAACATTCTTCTCACTGATCACCAAAGGAACATTCTTCCTGGCATTTAAAAGACTTGATGTTTCTGTGCTTATACCAGGACATTTGTAGTTGGTGACAGGGCCTCTTTAAAATGATTCTTGATCAAGTTAAAACTTTTATACTCAATCTGAGGAAGATTGACCGCATCTCTCCTGGATTTAAAAGCTTTAAATGTTTAAATAAAAAGTCAGAATGATTTTTGCATAATATGCGATTTATTTAATTGCACGTATTAACATTGCAAATAATATTCCACCTTGGCACGTATCCCGGGCTTTATGAAAATCGCTCTGGAGGGGCTGAGGGTTTCTTCGTAACAGCGACGCATATAGACCTCTGTAACTGCAAACTGAGCTCTCTTTATCTGGTATGTCTGAATTCCTGTTTGGGGTGGAGGGCCCATAAAAGGTGTAGGACTGCATGGGGGGGGGGGTGTCATAAGAGGAAGAGGACAGTATGAGGTGGAGGATCGTAAGAGGTGGAGGACCATATGGGGTTGGAGGACCATAGAAGGTGGAGGACCTTAAGAGGTAGAGGATTGTAAGGGATGGAGGACAGTAAGGGGTTGGAAGACCATATGAGGTGTGTTTGGGAATTGGGTCTTTGCTTGGGTGTTGAGCATATTCTTGTGTTTAGGTGTTGGATCTTTGCTTGTGTTTAGGTGTTGGGTCTTTGCTTATGTTAGGTGTTGGGTCTTCGCTTGTGTTTCGGTGTTTGGGTGTTGGGTCTTTGCTTATGTTTGGGAGTTGGGTCTTTGCTTGTTGTTGGGTTTTGGGTCTTTGCTTGTGTTTCGGTGTTGGGTCTTTGCTTGTGTTGGGAGTTGGATCTTTGCTTGTGTTGGGTGTTGGGTCTTTGCTTGTGTTTAGGTGTTGGATCATTGCTTGTGTTGGGTGTTGGGTCTTTGCTTATGTTTGGGAGTTGGGGCTTTGCTTATGTTAGGTGTTGGGTCTTCGCTTGTGTTTCGGTGTTGGGTCTTTGCTTGTGTTGGGTGTTGGATCTTTGCTTGTGTTGGGTGTTAGGTCTTTGCTTGTGTTGGGTTTTGAGTCTTTGCTTGTGTTGGGTGTTAGGTCTTTGGTCTTTGCTTGTGTTGGGTCTTTGCTTGTGTTTGGGTGTTGGGTCTTTGCTTGTGTTGGGTCTTTGCTTGTGTTTGGGAGTTGGGTCTTTGCTTGTGTTGGGTGTTGGATCTTTGCTTGTGTTTGGGAGTTGGGTCTTTGCTTGTGTTTAGGTGTTGGATCGTTGCTTGTGTTGGGTGTTGGGTCTTTTCTTGTGTTTAGGTGTTGGATCGTTGCATGTGTTGGGTCTTTTCTTATGTTTGGGAGTTGGGTCTTTGCTTGTGTTGGGTGTTGGGTCTTTGCTTGTGTTGGGTGTTGGGTCTTTGCTTATGTTTGGGAGTTGGGTCTTTGCTTGTGTTGGGTCTCTCCTTGTGTTTGGGTGTTGGGTCTTTGCTTGTTGTTGGGTGTTGAGTCTTTGCAGGCTTTTAGTCGTTTAGTGTTTTTTGGGTGTACAAGCCTCTGTCACAGCCTATTGCTGGGCTTGAAGGACACAGGGGTACAATGTCTATTAAAGATCCTTCTAAGTTTTCTGACACTCCATCTACAAATTACTACGCCATGACCTGGAAAAATTAGAACCTTCACAGCCATAAACATACAACCTTCCTTGCACTTCTGAAACGCATCGACTTCTTTTTTTTTTTTGTAATTGAAACAGAAGTTGCTTGCCTAACATACACACACACATGACTCTTTGACAGTTCGAGGGCATTCCGCTCTGTAGTATAAATACCGTTATGTGACTATAAGATTAATGTATTGATCTCGCCAAGGTGCACAAAGGTCTTTTTCGAGATTACACAAAAGGAAATTTCACCTTCGCCAGAGTCATTTTAAGCAAGGCCGGTGCATCCAGGAGGAAAGAAAAACGGATCCGTGGCTTTTATCCAGGTCTAACCATCCCGGGTAATGTCAAGCCATCCAAATATAGACTGCTGCTGGATCCTTGGGGAGATTGTGACGTGACGTTTTTGGGTCATGGAGTTTTCTTTTCTGTTAAGGAACGACGATGGAAATGCAGAGAGGTAATCAATGCGAGATTTCACGATTGGATCAATGTGAATCTAGGTTGGGGTCACCCAGGGCAATCTCTTGCTTGAGTGTATTCCTTTCATAAAATAGAGACTTTCTAAGAATTTGTAGACTATCGACCTTATTTCATAAAATCTTGCAAATTGGAGTCCATTTTGTGAGTTCCAATGGCTGGCTAACAACATAATTAGCCAGATTCAGAGAGAGTTACGTCGGCGTAAAGATACGCCGTTTACGTAAGGCAATTCCCGGCGTAAAGTTAGTCGAACAAATAGCTGGCCTAGTCAATGTTAAGTATGGCCGTCGTTCCCACGTCGAAATTTGAAAAATGTACGTTGTTTGCGTAAGTCGTCCGTGAATGGGGCTGGACGTAATTTACCTTCACGTCGAAACCAATACGTCCTTGTGGCGTACTTTGGAGCAATGCACACTGGGATATGTACACGGACGGCGCATGCAGTGTTCGTAAAAAACGTCAATCACATCGGGTCACCAAACATTAACATAAAACACGCCCCCCCCATCCTCATTTGAATTAGGCGCGCTTACGCCGGCCCCATTTACGCCGCAGTAAGTTAGGAGGCAAGTGCTTTGTGAATACAGTACTTGCCCCTCTGACTTAAGGCGGCGTAGCGTAAATACGATACCCTACGCCGCCTTAAAGATGCGCGCCCCTACCTGAATCTGGCTAAATGTCACCTTCTCCATTGACTCCGATGCATTCCACCGACTCCTGTTTTTCCTCTCAGGCCCCGTACACACGTCCGAGGAACTCAACGTGCCAAACACATCGAGTTCCTCGTGGAGTTTAGTGTGGAAGCCGCCGAGATCTCGGCGGGCCGACTTTACTCATTGAACAACGAGGAAATAGAGAACATGTTCTCTTTTCGGCCCGACGAGTTCCTCATCGGCTTCCTCGCTGAAAAGTGTACACACGACTGAGTTTCTCGGCAGAATCCAGCTCCGACCGAGTTTCTGGCTGAATTCTGCCGAGAAACTCGGTCGTGTGTACGGGGCCTCACAGTTTGAAATTTTCCATCTTGGCTCATCCCTAATAAAGACCTGTGATACAGAAGGGCCTCCATTTATAGACAGAGAACAAAATAGACTTGAATTCACCACAAAGTACCGCTATTTGACACCATCATTGGGGCGCATGGGCATTTTCTTCCTGTGTTTGAACATGTGGTTCAAATAGATGCACAACACAGATCAGCGGATTTCCATTTGCCTTGATGGTGCCCTGTGGATAAAGTCCTGAGGCTGCATTGGGCTTGCTTTGAGTTGCGTTTGCTGGAGGTGCAGTTTGGATATGAATGCAAAGTCAAAGCCATTTGTTGGATGTTGATTCTTTGCTTGTTGTTGGGTGTCTTTGCTGGGTGTTGGGTCTTTGCTTGTGTTTGGGGTGTTGGGTCTTTGCATGTTGTTGTTGGGTGTTGGATCTTTGCTTGTATTTGGGTCTTTGTTGGGTGTTGGGTCTTTGCTTGTATTTGGGTGTTGGGTCTTTGTTGGGTGTTGGGTCTTTGTTGAGTGTTGGGTCTTTGTTGAGTGTTGGGTCTTTGTTGAGTGTTGGGTCTTTGCTGGGTGTTGTGTCTTTGTTGGGTGTTGGGTCTTTTTTGGGTGTTGGGTCTTTGTTGAGTGTTGGGTCTTTGCTGGGTGTTGGGTCTTTGTTGGGTGTTGGGTCTTTGTTGGGTGTTGAGTCTTTGTTGGGTGTTGGGTCTTTGTTGAGTGTTGGGTCTTTGTTGGGTGTTGGGTCTTTGTTGGGTCTTTGTTGAGTGTTGGGTCTTTGCTGGGTGTTGGGTCTTTGTTGGGTGTTGTGTCTTTGTTGGGTGTTGGGTATTTGCTTGTATTTGGGTGTTGGGTCTTTGTTGGGTGTTGGGTCTTTGTTGGGTGTTGTGTCTTTGTTGGGTCTTTGTTGGGTGTTAATCTTTGTTGGGTGTTGGGTCTTTGTTGGGTGTTGTGTCTTTGTTGGGTCTTTGTTGGGTGTTTGTTGGGTGTTTGTTGGGTGTTGGGTCTTTGTTGAGTGTTGTGTCTTTGTTGGGTGTTGGATCTTTGTTGGGTGTTGGGTCTTTGTTGGGTGTTGGGTCTTTGTTGGGTGTTGGGTCTTTGTTGGGTGTTGGATCTTTGTTGGGTGTTGGGTGTTGTGTCTTTGTTGGGTGTTGGATCTTTGTTGGGTGTTGGGTCTTTGTTGGGTGTTGTGTCTTTGTTGGATGTTGGGTCTTTTTTGAGTGTTGGGTCTTTGCTTGTATTTGGGTGTTGGATCTTTGCTGGGTGCTGGGTCTTTGTTGGGTGTTGTGTCTTGTTGGGTGTTGTGTCTTGTTGGGTGTTGGGTCTTTGTTGGGTGTTGAGTCTTTGTTGGGTGTTGGGTCTTTGTTGGGTGTTGGGTCTTTGTTAAGTGTTGGGTCTTTGCTGGGTGTTGGGTCTTTGTTTGGTGTTGTGTCTTTGTTGGGTGTTGGGTCTTAGTTGGGTTTTGGGTCTTTGCTTGTATTTGGGTGTTGGGTTTTTGTTGGGTGTTGGGTCTTTGTTGGGTGTTGGGTCTTTGTTGGGTGTTGGGTCTTTGTTGGGTTTTGGGTCTTTGCTTGTATTTAGGTGTTGTTTTTTTGTTGGGTGTTGTGTCTTTGTTGGGTGTTGGGTCTTTGTTGGGTGTTGGGTCTTTGTTGGGTGTTGTGTCTTTGTTGGGTGTTGGGTCTTTGCTGGGTGTTGGGTCTTTGTTGGGTGTTGAGTCTTTGTTGGGTGTTGGGTCTCTGTTGGGTGTTGGATCTCTGTTGGGTGTTGTGTCTTTGTTGGGTGTTGTGTCTTTGTTGGGTGTTGTGTCTTTGTTGGGTGTTGGATCTTTGCTGGGTGTTGTGTCTTTGTTGGGTATTGGATCTCTGTTGGGTGTTGTGTCTTTGTTGGGTGTTGTGTATTTGTTGGGTGTTGGATCTTTGTTTGGTGTTGTGTCTTTGTTGGGTGTTGGGTCTTTGTTGGGTGTTGGGTCTTTGTTGGGTGTTGGGTCTTTGTTGGGTGTTGTGTCTTTGTTGGGTGCTGTGTCTTTGTTGGGTGTTGGGTCTTTGCTTGCATTTGGGTGTTGGGTCTTTGTTGGGTGTTGGGTCTTTGTTGGGTGTTGTGTCTTTGTTGGGTGTTGTGTCTTTGTTGGGTGCTGTGTCTTTGTTGGGTGTTGGGTCTTTTTTAGGTGTTGGGTGTTGGGTCTTTGTTTGGTGTTGGGTCTTTGTTGGGTGTTGGGTCTTTGTTGGGTGTTGCGTGTTGGGTCTTTGTTTGGTGTTGTGTCTTTGTTTGGTGTTGTGTCTTTGTTGGGTGTTGGGTCTTTGTTGGGTTTTGGGTCTTTGCTTGTATTTAGGTGTTGGTTTTTTGTTGGGTGTTGTGTCTTTGTTGGGTATTGGGTCTTTGTTGGGTGTTGTGTCTTTGTTGGGTGTTGGGTCTTTGTTGGGTGTTGGGTCTTTGTTGGGTGTTGGGTCTTTGCTGGGTGTTGGGTCTTTGTTGGGTGTTGTGTCTTTGTTGGGTGTTGTGTCTTTGTTGGGTGTTGTGTCTTTGTTGGGTGTTGGGTCTTTGCTGGGTGTTGGGTCTTTGTTGGGTGTTGGCCCTTTGCTTGTTGTTGGGTGTTGTGTCTTTGTTGGGTGTTGTGTCTTTGTTGGGTGTTGTGTCTTTGTTGGGTGTTGTGTCTTTGTTGGGTGTTGGGTCTTTGTTGGGTGTTGGGTCTTTGCTGGGTGTTGGGTCTTTGCTGGGTGTTGGGTCTATTCTTGTATTTGGGTCTTTGTTTGACATTCGCTGTGATTTGGATCAAACCGCATTACCCTTGAGCGCTGCTGCATTCCGATGCAAAGGGCAGCGTCTGAGGCCAAAGTAGAACCCGAAGTCCGATGGCCTCCAATCACATGACGGGTTCCAGGACCTGAAGGACATCGGGGGGGCGCGCTACGAGGAGTCCAAGTGTCAGATGTTGTTGGATGTGATCGGTGACATCGGGGGGGGGGGCGGTACGAGGAGTCCAAGTGTCAGATGTTGTTGGATGTGATCGGTGACATCGGGGGGGGTGGTACGAGGAGTCCGAGTGTCAAATGTTGTTGGATGTGATCGGTGACATCGGGGGGGGGCGGTACGAGGAGTCCAAGTGTCAAATGTTGTTGGATGTGATCGGTGACATCGGGGGGGGCGGTACGAGGAGTCCAAGTGTCATATTTTGTTGGATGTGATCGGTGACATCGGATCTTCCTCCACATTACAACGTGAGAGAGGAGAAAATCATTAATTATCTCTCTGGAAAGATGTCAGACAGGAAGGATGAGGGACGAGTAAATCTATCATTGTCCTTCCATCTGTCACACCCGGGGAGACGGCGGGATTAAGTGACAAAGTGACAACCGCCATCTGTATAGGAAGGGCTCAGATGTAGGTAATGCCGCAACCCCCCCTCCCCCATCCATCATCCTGAATTACAACAACATAAGTACAAACGAGTTTTAATGATCTGACCCAATAATTTCCATATCAATGTCCCAGCTATCGACATTCCAAACTACTTCGAGAACCTTCCGTTCTAATACGAGAACCTTCCGTCCTACTATGAGAACCTTCTGTTCTAATATGAGAACCTTCCGTACTACTACGAGAACCTTCCATTCTACTACGAGAACCTTCCATTCTACTACGAGAACCTTCCATCCTACTACGAGAACCTTCCGTACTACTACGAGAACCTTCCGTCCTACTACGAGAACCTTCCGTCCTACTACGAGAACCTTCCATTCTACTACGAGAACCTTACGTTAAACTACGAGAATATTCCGTTCTACTACGAGAACCTTCCGTTCTACTACGAGAACCTTCCGTTCTACTACGAGAGCCTTCCGTTCTACTACGAGAACCTTCCGTCCTACTACGAGAACCTTCCGTTCTACTACGAGAACCTTCCGTCCTACTACGAGAACCTTCCGTTCTACTACGAGAACCTTCCGTTCTACTACGAGAAGCTTCCATTCACGAGAACCTTCCATTCTACTACGAGAACCTTCCATTCTACTACGAGAACCTTCCATTCTACTACGAGAACCTTCCATTCACGAGAACCTTCCATTCTACTACGAGAACCTTCCTTTCTACTACGAGAACCTTCCGTTCTACTACGAGAACCTTCCATCCTACTACGAGAACCTTCCGCTCTACTACGAGAACCTTCCATCCTACTACGAGAACCTTCCATTTTACTACGAGAACCTTCCGTTCTACTAAGAGAACCTTCCGTTCTACTACGAGAACCTTCCATCCTACTATGAGAACCTTCCGTCCTACTACGAGAACCTTCCATCCTACTACGAGAACCTTCCATTTTACTACGAGAACCTTCCGTTCTACTACAAGAACCTTCCATCCTACTACGAGAACCTTCCGTTCTACTACGAGAACCTTCAATTCTACTACGAGAACCTTCCATTCTACTACGAGTACCTTCCGTCCTACTACGAGAATGTTCCGTTCTACTACGAGAACTTTCCGTCCTACTACGAGAACCTTCCGTTCTACTACGAGAACCTTCCGTCCTACTACGAGAACCTTCCGTTCTACTACGAGAACCTTCCGTTCTACTACGAGAACCTTCCGTTCTACTACGAGAACCTTCCGTCCTACTACGAGAACCTTCCGTTCTAATACGAGAACCTTCCATCCTACTACGAGAACCTTCTGTTCTACTACAAGAACCTTCCATCCTACTACGAGAACCTTCTGTTCTACTACGAGAACCTTCCGTTCTACTACGAGAACCTTCCGTTCTACTACGAGAACCTTCCGTTCTAATACGAGAACCTTCCATCCTACTACGAGAACCTTCTGTTCTACTACGAGAACCTTCCTTTCTACTACGAGAACCTTCCGTTCTACTACGAGAACCTTCCGTTCTACTACGAGAACCTTCCTTTTACTACGAGAACCTTCCGTTCTACTACAAGAACCTTCCATCCTACTACGAGAACCTTCCATTCTACTACGAGAACCTTCCATTCTACTACGAGAACCTTCCGTTCTACTACGAGAACCTTCCGTTCTACGAGAACCTTCCATCGTACTACGAGAACCTTCCATTCTACTACGAGAACCTTCCGTTCTACTACGAGAACCTTCCATCCTACTACGAGAACCTTCCATCCTACTACGAGAACCTTCCATCGTACTACGAAAACCTTCCGTTCTACTACGAGAACCTTCCATCCTACTACGAGAACCTTCCATCCTACTACGAGAACCTTTCATTCTACTACGAGTACCTTCCGTTCTACTACGAGAACCTTCCGTTCTACTACGAGAACCTTCCATTCTACTACGAGAACCTTCCATCCTACTACGAGAACCTTCCGCTCTACTACGAGAACCTTCTATTCCACTACGAGAACCTTCCATCCTACTACGAGAACCTTCCATCCTACTACGAGAACCTTCCTTTCTACTACGAGACTTTCCATTCTACGAGAACCTTCCGTTCTACTACGAGAACCTTCCGTCCTACTACGAGAACCTTCCATCGTACTACGAAAACCTTCCGTCCTACTACGAGAACCTTCCATCCTACTACGAGAACCTTCCGTCCTACTACGAGAACCTTCCGTCCTACTACAAGAACCTTCCGTTCTACTACTAGAACCTTCCATTCTACTACGAGAACCTTCCGTTCTACTACGAGAGCCTTCCGTTCTACTACGAGAACCTTCCGTCCTACTACGGGAACCTTCCGTTCTACTACGAGGACCTTCCATCCTACTACAAGAACCTTCCGTTCTACTACTAGAACCTTCCATTCTACTACGAGAACCTTCCGTTCTACTACGAGAGCCTTCCGTTCTACTACGAGAACCTTCCGTCCTACTACGGGAACCTTCCGTTCTACTACGAGGACCTTCCATCCTACTACGGGAACCTTCCATCCTACTACAAGAACCTTCCGTCCTACTACGAGAACCTTCCGTTCTACTACTAGAACCTTCCGTTCTACTACTAGAACCTTCCGTTCTACTACGAGAACCTTCTATTCTACTACGAGAGCCTTCCATTCTACAACGAGAACCTTCCATTCTACTACGAGAACCTTCCATCCTACTACGAGAACCTTCCATCCTACTACGAGAACCTTCCGTCCTACTACGAGTACCTTCCGTTCTACTACAAGAACTTTCCGTCCTACTACGAGAACCTTCCATTCTACTACGAGAACCTTCCGTCCTACTACGAGAACCTTCCATTCTACTACGAATACCTTCCGTTCTACTACAAGAACCTTCCATCCTACTACGAGAACCTTCCATTCTACTACGAGAACCTTCCGTTCTACTACGAGAACCTTCCGTTCTACTACTAGAACCTTCCATCCTACTACGAGAACCTTCCATTCTACTACGAGAACCTTCCATTCTACTATGAGAACCTTCCGTTCTACTACGAGAACCTTCCGTTCTACTACGAGAACCTTCCATTCTACTACGAGAACCTTCCTTTCTATTACAAGAACCTTCCATTCTACGAGAACCTTCCGTTCTACTACGAGAACCTTCCGTTCTACTACGAGAACCTTCCATTCTCCTACGAGAACCTTCCGTTCTACTACGAGAACCTTCCATTCTACTACGAGAACCTTCCGTTCTACTACGAGAACCTTCCATCCTACTACGAGAACCTTCCATTCTACTACGAGAACCTTCCATCCTACTACGAGAACCTTCCATCCTACTACGAGAACCTTCCATTCTACTACGAGAACCTTCCGTCCTACTACGAGAACCTTCCATCGTACTACGAGAACCTTCCATCGTACTACGAGAACCTTCCGTTCTACTACGAGAACCTTCCGTTCTACTACGAGAACCTTCCATCCTACTACGAGAACCTTCCGTTCTACTACGAGAACCTTCTATTCTACTACGAGAACCTTCCGTTCTAATACGAGAACCTTTCATCCTACTACGAGAACCTTCCTTTCTACTACGAGAACCTTCTATTCTACTACGAGAACCTTCCATTCTACTACGAGAACCTTCCATCCTACTACGAGAACCTTCCATTCTACGAGAACCTTCCATTCTACTACGAGAACCTTCCGTTCTACTACGAGAACCTTCCATTCTACGAGAACCTTCCATTCTACTACGAAAACCTTCCGTTCTACTACGAGAACCATCCATCCTACTACGAGAACCTTCCATCCTACTACGAGAACCTTCCGTCCTACTACGAGAACCTTCCGTTCTACTACAAGAACCTTCCGTTCTACTACTAGAACCTTCCATTCTACTACGAGAACCTTCCATCCTACTACGAGAACCTTCCGTTCTACTACGAGAACCTTCCATTCTATTACGAGAACCTTCCATCCTACTACGAGAACCTTCCATCCTACTACGAGAACCTTCCGTCCTACTACGAGAACCTTCTGTTCTACTACGAGAACCTTCCATCCTACTACGAGAACCTTCCGCTCTACTACGAGAACCTTCCATTCTACTACGAGAACCTTCCGTTCTACTACGAGAACCTTCCATTCTACTACGAGAACCTTCCATCCTACTACGAGAACCTTCCGTTCTACTACGAGAACCTTCCATTCTACTACGAGAACCTTCCATCCTACTACGAGAACCTTACATCCTACTACTAGAACCTTCTATTCTACTACGAGAACCTTCCATTCTACTTCGAGAACCTTCCATTCTACTACGAGAACCTTCCATTCTATTACGAGAACCTTCCATTCTACTACGAGAACCTTACATCCTACTACTAGAACCTTCCATTCTACTACGAGAACCTTCCATTCTACTAAGAGAACCTTACTTTCTACTACGAGAACCTTCCATCCTACTACGAGAACCTTCCGTTCTATTACGAGAACCTTCCATTCTACTACGAGAACCTTCCATTCTATTACGAGAACCTTCCATCCTACTACGAGAACCTTCCATCCTACTACGAGAACCTTCCATCCTACTATGAGAACCTTCCATTCTATTACGAGAACCTTCCGTTCTACTACGAGAACCTTCCATTCTACTACGAGAACCTTCCATTCTATTACGAGAACCTTCCATCCTACTACGAGAACCTTCCATTCCACTACGAGAACCTTCCATTCTATTATGAGAACCTTCCATTCTATTACGAGAACCTTCCGTTCTACTACGAGAACCTTCCATTCTACTACGAGAACCTTCCATTCTATTACGAGAACCTTCCATCCTACTACGAGAACCTTCCATCCTACTATGAGAACCTTCCATTCTATTATGAGAACCTTCCGTTCTACTACGAGAACCTTCCATTCTACTACGAGAACCTTCCATCCTACTACGAGAACCTTCCGTTCTACTACGAGAACCTTCCATTCTATTACGAGAACCTTCCATCCTACTACGAGAACTTTCCATCCTACTACGAGAACCTTCCGTCCTACTACGAGAACCTTCCATCCTACTACGAGAACCTTCCATCCTACTACGAGGACCTTCCATTCTACTACGAGAACCTTCCATCCTACTACGAGAACCTTCCGTCCTACTACGAGAACCTTCCATCCTACTACGAGAACCTTCCATCCTACTACGAGAACCTTCCGTTCTACTACGAGAACCTTCTATTCCACTACGAGAACCTTCCATCCTACTACGAGAACCTTCCGTTCTACTACGAGAACCTTCCGTCCTACTACGAGAACCTTCCATCCTACTATGAGAACCTTCCATTCTATTGCGAGAACCTTCCGTTCTACTACGAGAACCTTCCATTCTATTACGAGAACCTTCCATTCTACTACGAGAACCTTCCATTCTATTACGAGAACCTTCCATCCTACTACGAGAACCTTCCATCCTACTATGAGAACCTTCCATTCTATTACGAGAACCTTCCGTTCTACTACGAGAACCTTCCATTCTACTACGAGAACCTTCCGTTCTACTACGAGAACCTTCCATCCCACTACGAGAACCTTCCGTTCTACTACGAGAACCTTCCATTCTACTACGAGAACCTTCCATCCTACTACGAGAACCTTCCATCCTACTACGAGAACCTTCCATCCTACTACGAGAACCTTCCATCCTACTAAGAGAACCTACCATCCTACTACGAGAACCTTCCGTTCTACTACGAGAACCTTCCGTTCTACTACGAGAACCTTCCGTTCTACTCCGAGAACCTTCCGTCCTACTACGAGAACCTTCCATCCTACTACGAGAACCTTCCATTCTACTACGAGAACCTTCCGTCCTACTACGAGAACCTTCCGTTCTACTACAAGAACCTTCCATTCTACTACGAGAACCTTCCATTCTACTACGAGAACCTTCCATCCTACTACGAGAACCTTCCATCCTACTACGAGAACCTTCCGTCCTACTACAAGAACCTTCCGTTCTACTACGAGAACCTTCCATCCTACTACGAGAACCTTCTATTCTACTACGAGAACCTTCCATTCTACTACGAGAACCTTCCATCCTACTACGAGAACCTTCCATTCTACTACATGAACCTTCCATCCTACTACGAGAACCTTCCATCCTACTACGAGAACCTTCCATCCTACTATGAGAACCTTCCATTCTATTACGAGAACCTTCCGTTCTACTACGAGAACCTTCCATTCTACTACATGAACCTTCCATCCTACTACGAGAACCTTCCATCCTACTACGAGAACCTTCCATTCTATTACGAGAACCTTCCATCCTACTATGAGAACCTTCCATTCTATTACGAGAACCTTCCGTTCTACTACGAGAACCTTCCATCCTACTACGAGAACCTTCCATTTTACTACGAGAACCTTCCGTTCTACTACAAGAACCTTCCATCCCACTACGAGAACCTTCCATCCTACTACGAGAACCTTCCGCTCTACTACGAGTACCTTCCGTTCTACTACGAGAACCTTCCATCCTACTACGAGACCCTTCCATTCTACTACGAGAACCTTCCATCCTACTACGAGAACCTTCCGCTCTACTACGAGAACCTTCCGTCCTACTACGAGAACCTTCCATCCTACTACGAGAACCTTCCATTCTACTACGAGAACCTTCCGTTCTACTACGAGAACCTTCTGTTCTACTACGAGAACCTTCCATTCTACTACGAGAACCTTCCATTCTATTACGAGAACCTTCCATCCTACTACGAGAACCTTCCATCCTACTATGAGAACCTTCCATTCTATTATGAGAACCTTCCGTTCTACTACGAGAACCTTCCATTCTACTACGAGAACCTTCCATCCTACTACGAGAACCTTCCGTTCTACTACGAGAACCTTCCATTCTATTACGAGAACCTTCCATCCTACTACGAGAACTTTCCATCCTACTACGAGAACCTTCCGTCCTACTACGAGAACCTTCCATCCTACTACGAGAACCTTCCATCCTACTACGAGGACCTTCCATTCTACTACGAGAACCTTCCATCCTACTACGAGAACCTTCCGTCCTACTACAAGAGCCTTCCGTTCTACTACGAGAACCTTCCATCCTACTACGAGAACCTTCCGTTCTACTACGAGAACCTTCTATTCCACTACGAGAACCTTCCATCCTACTACGAGAACCTTCCGTTCTACTACGAGAACCTTCCGTCCTACTACGAGAACCTTCCATCCTACTATGAGAACCTTCCATTCTATTGCGAGAACCTTCCGTTCTACTACGAGAACCTTCCATTCTATTACGAGAACCTTCCATTCTACTACGAGAACCTTCCATTCTATTACGAGAACCTTCCATCCTACTACGAGAACCTTCCATCCTACTATGAGAACCTTCCATTCTATTACGAGAACCTTCCGTTCTACTACGAGAACCTTCCATTCTACTACGAGAACCTTCCGTTCTACTACGAGAACCTTCCATCCTACTACGAGAACCTTCCGTCCTACTACGAGAACCTTCCATTCTACTACGAGAACCTTCCATCCTACTACGAGAACCTTCCATCCTACTACGAGAACCTTCCATCCTACTACGAGAACCTTCCATCCTACTAAGAGAACCTACCATCCTACTACGAGAACCTTCCGTTCTACTACGAGAACCTTCCGTTCTACTACGAGAACCTTCCGTTCTACTCCGAGAACCTTCCGTCCTACTACGAGAACCTTCCATCCTACTACGAGAACCTTCCATTCTACTACGAGAACCTTCCGTCCTACTACGAGAACCTTCCGTTCTACTACAAGAACCTTCCATTCTACTACGAGAACCTTCCATTCTACTACGAGAACCTTCCATCCTACTACGAGAACCTTCCATCCTACTACGAGAACCTTCCGTCCTACTACAAGAACCTTCCGTTCTACTACGAGAACCTTCCATCCTACTACGAGAACCTTCTATTCTACTACGAGAACCTTCCATTCTACTACGAGAACCTTCCATCCTACTACGAGAACCTTCCATTCTACTACATGAACCTTCCATCCTACTACGAGAACCTTCCATCCTACTATGAGAACCTTCCATTCTATTACGAGAACCTTCCATCCTACTATGAGAACCTTCCATTCTATTACGAGAACCTTCCGTTCTACTACGAGAACCTTCCATCCTACTACGAGAACCTTCCATTTTACTACGAGAACCTTCCGTTCTACTACAAGAACCTTCCATCCCACTACGAGAACCTTCCATCCTACTACGAGAACCTTCCGCTCTACTACGAGTACCTTCCGTTCTACTACGAGAACCTTCCATCCTACTACGAGACCCTTCCATTCTACTACGAGAACCTTCCATCCTACTACGAGAACCTTCCGCTCTACTACGAGAACCTTCCGTCCTACTACGAGAACCTTCCATCCTACTACGAGAACCTTCCATTCTACTACGAGAACCTTCCGTTCTACTACGAGAACCTTCTGTTCTACTACGAGAACCTTCCATCCTACTACGAGAACCTTCCGTCCTACTACGAGAACCTTCCGTTCTAATACGAGAACCTTCCATCCTACTACGAGAACCTTCTGTTCTACTACGAGAACCTCCCATCCTACTACGAGAACCTTCCGTTCTACTACGAGAACCTTCCGTTCTACTACGAGAACCTTCCGTTCTACTACGAGAACCTTCCGTCGTACTACGAGAACCTTCCATTCTACTACGAGAACCTTCCATTCTACTACGAGAACCTTCCGTTCTACTACGAGAACCTTCCTTTTACTACGAGAACCTTCCGTTCTACTACAAGAACCTTCCATCCTACTACGAGAACCTTCCATTCTACTACGAGAACCTTCCGTTCTACTACGAGAACCTTCCATTATACTACGAGAACCTTCCGTTCTACTACGAGAACCTTCCGTCGTACTACGAGAACCTTCCATTCTACTACGAGAACCTTCCGTTCTACTACGAGAACCTTCCATCCTACTACGAGAACCTTCCATCCTACTACGAGAACCTTCCATCCTACTACGAGAACCTTCCGTTCTACTACGAGAACCTTCCGTTCTACTACGAGAACCTTCCATCCTACTACGAGAACCTTCCATCCTACTCCGAGAGCCTTCCATTCTACTACGAGAACCTTCCATTCTACTACGAGAACCTTCCGTTCTACTACGAGAACCTCCCATCCTATTACGAGAACCTTCCGTTCTACTACGAGAACCTTCCGTTCTACTACGAGAACCTTCCGTTCTACTACGAGAACCTTCCGTCGTACTACAAGAACCTTCCGTTCTACTACTAGAACCTTCCATTCTACTACGAGAACCTTCCGTTCTACTACGAGAGCCTTCCGTTCTACTACGAGAACCTTCCGTCCTACTACGGGAACCTTCCGTTCTAATACGAGGACCGTCCATTCTACTACGGGAACCTTCCGTTCTACTACGAGGACCTTCCATCCTACTACGAGAACCTTCCATTCTACTACAAGAACCCTCCATTCTACTACTAGAACCTTCCGTTCTACTACTAGAACCTTCCATTCTACTACGAGAACCTTCCGTTCTACTACGAGAACCTTCCGTTCTACTACGAGAACCTTCCGTTCTACTACGAGAACCTTCCATCCTACTACGAGAACCTTCCGTTCACGAGAACCTTCCATTCTACTACGAGAACCTTCCATTCTACTACGAGAACCTTCCATTCTACTACGAGAACCTTCCGTTCTAATACGAGAACCTTCCATCCTACTACGAGAACCTTCCGTTCTACTACGAGAACCTTCCATCCTACTACGAGAACCTTCCGTTCTACTACGAGAACCTTCCTTTCTACTACGAGACCTTCCATTCTACGAGAACCTTCCGTTCTACTACGAGAACCTTCCGTTCTACTACGAGAACCTTCCTTTCTACTACGAGACCTTCCGTTCTACTACGAGAACCTTCCGTTCTACTACGAGAACCTTCCATCCTACTACGAGAACCTTCCGTTCTACTACGAGAACCTTCCTTTCTACTACGAGACCTTCCATTCTACGAGAACCTTCCGTTCTACTACGAGAACCTTCCGTTCTACTACGAGAACCTTCCATTCTACTACGAGACCTTCCATTCTACTACGAGACCTTCCATTCTACGAGAACCTTCCGTTCTACTACGAGAACCTTCCGTTCTACTACGAGAACCTTCCTTTCTACTACGAGACCTTCCATTCTACGAGAACCTTCCGTTCTACTACGAGAACCTTCCGTTCTACTACGAGAACCTTCCGTTCTACTACGAGAACCTTCCATCCTACTACGAGAACCTTCCGTTCTACTACAAGAACCTTCCGTTCTACTACTAGAACCTTCCATTCTACTACGAGAACCTTCCGTTCTACTACGAGAACCTTCCGTCCTACTACGAGAACCTTCCGTTCTACTACGAGAACCTTCCGTCCTACTACAAGAACCTTCCGTTCTACTACGAGAACCTTCCGTTCTACTACGAGAACCTTCCGTTCTACTACGAGAACCTTCCGTTCTAGTACTAGAACCTTCCGTTCTACTACGAGAACCTTCCGTCCTACTATGAGAACCTTCCGTTCTACTACGAGACCTTCCATTCTACGAGAACCTTCCGTCCTACTACGAGAACCTTCCGTTCTACTACGAGAACCTTCCGTCCTACTACGAGGACCTTCTATCCTACTACGGGAACCTTCCATTCTACTACGAGAACCTTCCATCCTACTACGAGAACCTTCCGTTCTACTCCAAGAACCTTCCGTTCTACTACTAGAACCTTCCGTTCTAGTACTAGAACCTTCCATTCTACTACGAGAACCTTCCGTTCTACTACATTGTTCCAGACCTGTGGAATCCCTCTAGATTCAGAAGATGGAAATCACTTTAGTAGACACAGCTACTACACCACTACTACAACTATACTACACTCTTACTACACTACTACTACACTGCTACTGCATCAATACTAACCTCTTTGTACACCGCTACTACAGCACTTCTACACTCTTATTACACCACTACTTCACCATTACTACAGCAATTCTACACAACTACTACAGGAATGCTACAGCACTACTTCACCACTACTACACTGCTACTACAACAATACTAAACTCTAATGCCGCGTACACACCATCACTTTATGTGATGAAAAAAAATGACGTTTTTAAAAACGTCACTTTAATTGACCGTGTGTGGGGGAAAACGTCGTTTTATGTCTTGTAAAAAACGACAGAAAAAAATTGAAGCATGCTTCAATTTTATGTGTCGTTTTTCAAAAGTGCACTTTTTACTTCACAGAAATTGACCGTGTGTAGCAAAAAACGTCGTTTTCTAAGACGTTTTTTCATCCACGCATGCCCAGAAGCTACTTATGAAGCGAGCTTCAATGGTAAAACGTGGTGAACGTAACCTCACTTTGCAAGATCATTGTGAGAAAAACGATGGTGTGTAGGCAACTTCGTCTTTGAAAATTGAAGTTTTAAAAACGTCATTTTTTACTTCACAGAAAATGTCGTTTTTTTCCATCACATAAAGTGATGGTGTGTACTCGGCATAAGGGCCCGGTCACACCAGACGCAGCTCCGCTCATTTTCTCTGCACAGGAAAGGGACGGCGCGGTGTGAGGAGGAGGAGCCTCTGGAATCCATGGAAACGCTGCGCATTCATTTCTAGTGCAGATAAAACACAGAACTGTACGGAACTGCGTGTGACCTCACTACACCACTCCTAGACATGTAGAAGTGGGTTAGTAAGCGGTGTAGTAGCAGTGTAGTAGTGCAATAGTGGGGTACTAAGCGGTGTAGTAGCAGTGTAGTAGTAGTAGTGCAATAGTGGGGTACTAAGCAGTGTAGTAGTTGGGTAGTAGCGGTGTAGTAGTGGATTAGTAAGTGGTGTAGTAGTGGGGTACTAAGCAATGTAGTAGGGGTGAACTAGCAGTGGTGTAGTAGCGGTGTAGTAGCAGTGTAATAGTGGGGTACTAAGCGGTGTAGTAGCGATGTAGCAGTGTAGTAGTAGTAGTGCAATAGTGGGGTACTAAGCAGTGTAGTAGTTGGGTAGTAGCGGTGTAGTAGTGGGTTAGCAAGCAGTGTAGTAGCGGAGCAGTAGTGGTGTAGTAGCAAAGTAGTAGCAGTGTAGTAGTGGTGTAGTAGTTGTGTAGTAGCAGTGTAGTAGTGGTGTAGTAGTGGGTTAGTAAGCTGTGTAGTAGTGAGTTAGTAAGTGGTGTAGTAGTGGGGTACTAAGCAGTGTAGTAGCGGTGTAGTAGTTGTGTAGTAGCGGTGTAGTAGAAGTGTAATATTGGGGTACTGTACAGTGTAGTAGTGGTGTAGTAGTGGTGTAGTAGCGGTGGGGTAGTAAGCAGTGTAGTAGTGGTGTAGTAGCTGTGGGGTAGTAAGCAGTGTAGTAGCGGTGTAGTAGTCGTGTAGTAGTGGTGTAGTAGCGGGTGTAGTAGTGGTGTAGTAGCGGTGGAATAGTGGTGTAGTAGCGGTGGGGTACTAAGCAGTGTAGTAGCGGTGTAGTAGTCGTGTAGTAGCGGTGTATAGTGGGGTACTAAGCAGTGTAGTAGCGGTGTAGTAGCGGTGTATAGTGGGGTACTAAGCAGTGTAGTAGTCGTGTAGTAGCGGTGTAGTAGTCGTCTAGTAGTGGTGTAGTAGCGGTGTAGTAGTCGTGTAGTAGTGGTGTAGTAGCGGTGTAGTAGTCCTGTAGTAGTGATGTAGTAGTCGTGTAGTAGTGGTGTAGTAGTGGTGTAGTAGTCGTGTAGTAGTGGTGTAGTAGCAATGTAGTAGTCGTGTAGTAGTGGTGTAGTAGCGGTGTAGTAGTCGTGTAGTAGTGGTGTAGTAGCGGTGTAGTAGTCCTGTAGTAGTGGTGTAGTAGTCGTGTAGTAGTGGTGTAGTAGTCATGTAGTAGTGGTGTAGTAGTGGTGTAGTAGTCGTGTAGTAGTGGTGTAGTAGCGGTGTAGTAGTGGTGTAGTAGCGGTGTAGTAGTGGTGTAGTAGTGGTGTAGTAGTCGTGTAGTAGTGGTGTAGTAGCGGTGTAGTAGTCATGTAGTAGTGGTGTAGTAGCGGTGTAGTAGTCGTGTAGTAGTGGTGTAGTAGTCGTGTAGTAGTGGTGTAGTAGCGGTGTAGTAGTCCTGTAGTAGTGGTGTAGTAGTCGTGTAGTAGTGATGTAGTAGTCGTGTAGTAGTGGTGTAGTAGCGGTGTAGTAGTCCTGTAGTAGTGGTGTAGTAGTCGTGTAGTAGTGGTGTAGTAGCGGTGTAGTAGTCCTGTAGTAGTGGTGTAGTAGTCGTGTAGTAGTGGTGTAGTAGTGGTGTAGTAGTCGTGTAGTAGTGGTGTAGTAGCGGTGTAGTAGTCATGTAGTAGTGGTGTAGTAGTCGTGTAGTAGTCGTGTAGTAGTGGTGTAGTAGCGGTGTAGTAGTCCTGTAGTAGTGGTGTAGTAGCGGTGTAGTAGTCCTGTAGTAGTGGTGTAGTAGTCGTGTAGTAGTGGTGTAGTAGTCGTGTAGTAGTGGTGTAGTAGCGGTGTAGTAGTGGTGTAGTAGTGGTGTAGTAGTCGTGTAGTAGTGGTGTAGTAGCGGTGTAGTAGTCATGTAGTAGTGGTGTAGTAGCGGTGTAGTAGTCGTGTAGTAGTGGTGTAGTAGCGGTGTAGTAGTGGTGTAGTAGTGGTGTAGTAGTGGTGTAGTAGTCGTGTAGTAGTGGTGTAGTAGCGGTGTAGTAGTCATGTAGTAGTGGTGTAGTAGCGGTGTAGTAGTCGTGTAGTAGTGGTATAGTAGCGGTGTAGTAGTGGTGTAGTAGTGGTGTAGTAGTCGTGTAGTAGTGGTGTAGTAGCGGTGTAGTAGTCATGTAGTAGTGGTGTAGTAGCGGTGTAGTAGTTGTGTAGTAGTGGTGTAGTAGCGGTGTAGTAGTCGTGTAGTAGCGGTGTAGTAGTCCTGTAGTAGTGGTGTAGTAGCGGTGTAGTAGTCCTGTAGTAGTGGTGTAGTAGCGGTGTAGTAGTCCTATAGTAGTGGTGTAGTAGCGGTGTAGTAGTCCTGTAGTAGTGGTGTAGTAGCGGTGTAGTAGTCCTGTAGTAGTGGTGTAGTAGCGGTGTAGTAGTCGTGTAGTAGTGGTGTAGTAGCGGTGTAGTAGCGGTGTAGTAGTCGTGTAGTAGTGGTGTAGTAGCGGTGTAGTAGTGGTGTAGTAGCGGTGTAGTAGTCGTGTAGTAGTGGTGTAGTAGCGGTGTAGTAGTCCTGTAGTAGTGGTGTAGTAGTCGTGTAGTAGTGGTGTAGTAGTGGTGTAGTAGTCGTGTAGTAGTGGTGTAGTAGCGGTGTAGTAGTTGTGTAGTAGTGGTGTAGTAGCGGTGTAGTAGTCATGTAGTAGTGGTGTAGTAGCGGTGTAGTAGTCGTGTAGTAGTGGTGTAGTAGTCGTGGTGTAGTAGCGGTGTAGTAGCGGTGTAGTAGTGGTGTAGTAGCGGTGTAGTAGTGGTGTAGTAGTGGTGTAGTAGTGGTGTAGTAGCGGTGTAGTAGTCGTGTAGTAGTGGTGTAGTAGCGGTGTAGTAGTCCTGTAGTAGTGGTGTAGTAGCGGTGTAGTAGTCCTATAGTAGTGGTGTAGTAGCGGTGTAGTAGTCCTGTAGTAGTGGTGTAGTAGTGGTGTAGTAGCGGTGTAGTAGTCGTGTAGTAGCGGTGTAGTAGTCGTGTAGTAGTGGTGTATTAGCGGTGTAGTAGTGGTGTAGTAGTGGTGTAGTAGTCGTGTAGTAGTGGTGTAGTAGCGGTGTAGTAGCGGTGTAGTAGTCGTGTAGTAGTGGTGTAGTAGCGGTGTAGTAGTCCTGTAGTAGTGGTGTAGTAGCGGTGTAGTAGTCCTGTAGTAGTGGTGTAGTAGCGGTGTAGTAGTCCTGTAGTAGCGGTGTAGTAGTCGTGTAGTAGTGGTGTATTAGCGGTGTAGTAGTGGTGTAGTAGTGGTGTAGTAGTCGTGTAGTAGTGGTGTAGTAGCGGTGTAGTAGTGGTGTAGTAGTGGTGTAGTAGTGGTGTAGTAGTGGTGTAGTAGCGGTGTAGTAGTGGTGTAGTAGTGGTGTAGTAGTCGTGTAGTAGCGGTGTAGTAGCGGTGTAGTAGTGGTGTAGTAGTCGTGTAGTAGTGGTGTAGTAGCGGTGTAGTAGTGGTGTAGTAGCGGTGTAGTAGTCGTGTAGTAGCGGTGTAGTAGTCGTGTAGTAGTGGTGTAGTAGCGGTGTAGTAGCGGTGTAGTAGCGGTGTAGTAGCGGTGTAGTAGTGGTGTAGTAGTCGTGTCTAGTACAGTGATTTCCAGCTTGTATTGGGATCTCACAGCTGGAGTTCTGGGAAGGTGAGGGGGAGGAGGATTTGGAAGAATTTTCTTCTATTTGATAAACACGACAAAATTCCTGTTGATCCTGCCAGAAATCCAGTGAGCTCCTCCCCTTCCTGTGCTCTCTCCGCCCTGCGCTCCTATCAGGTACACCTCCCCTCACTACACCGGAGCACAGGAAGTGTTGTCACCAGAGCACAGGAAGTGTTGTCATCGGAGCACAGGAAGTGATGTCCCCGGAGCACAGGAAGTGTTGTCACCGGAGCACAGGAAGTGTTGTCACCTGAGCACAGGAAGTGTTGTCACCGGAGCACAGGAAGTGTTGTCACCGGAGCACAGGAAGTGTTGTCACCGGAGCACAGGAAGTGTTGTCACCTGAGCACAGGAAGTGTTGTCACCGGAGCACAGGAAGTGTTGTCACCGGAGCACAGGAAGTGATGTCACCGGAGCACAGGAAGTGTTGTCACCGGAGCACAGGAAGTGTTGTCACCTGAGCACAGGAAGTGTTGTCACCGGAGCACAGGAAGTGATGTCACCGGAGCACAGGAAGTGATGTCACCGGAGAACAGGAAGTGATGTCACCTGAGCACAGGAAGTGTTGTCACCGGAGCACAGGAAGTGTTGTCACCGGAGCACAGGAAGTGTTGTCACCTGAGCACAGGAAGTGTTGTCACCGGAGCACAGGAAGTGTCACCGGAGCACAGGAAGTGTTGTCACCGGAGCACAGGAAGTGTTGTCACCGGAGCACAGGAAGTGTTGTCACCGGAGCACAGGAAGTGTTGTCACCGGAGCACAGGAAGTGTTGTCACCGGAGCACAGGAAGTGTTGTCACCTGAGCACAGGAAGTGTTGTCACCGGAGCAAAGGAAGTGTTGTCACCGGAGCACAGGAAGTGATGTCACCGGAGCACAGGAAGTGTTGTCACCGGAGCTCATGAGAGGAGGGGGTGATGTCATCATGAGAGGAGGGGGTGATGTCATGAGAGGAGGGGGTGATGTCATCATGAGAGGAGGGGGTGATGTCATGAGAGGAGGGGGTGATGTCATCATGAGAGGAGGGGGTGATGTCATGAGAGGAGGGGGTGATGTCATCATGAGAGGAGGGTGTGATGTCATGAGAGGGGGGTGATGTCATACTGAGAGCTTCAAACATTCTAAATGGTAACAAAGGGATGGGTGGAAAACATTGGAGGTGTTGGATCGCCATCTGGTGGTCATTTATCAATTTGCTGAATATTAGAAATTCATGAAATAAAGTCCAATAATTTATTATTAAATGATTACAAATAGATATATATATGTGTCTGTGTATATATATATATATATATTACACACACGTGTTATATAGATACTGTGGGCCAGATTCACAACTAGCGGGCGCAACGTAACTTTTTTGATTTAAGTTACACCACTGCAAATTACGCAAGTTAGTGCCCGATCCACAAAGCACTTACCTGGAAATTTGCGGCGGTTTATCCTAAATCAGTCCGGCGCAAGGCGGGCCATCTCAAATGTGGCGAGTCCCATTTAAATTAGGCACGCTCCCGCACCGGACGTACTGCGCATGCTCCCGGCGCTATTTTCCCGACGTGCTTTGCGCGAAGTTACATTGCGCCGAGTTTTGTGAATCGCGACGGGTAAAAAAAAGTTGCGCCAGGAAAAAAAGAGTTGCGCCGGGAAAAAAAAATGTAAAAAAAAATTTGACAGCGACGCGGGAAAGAAGGGTACACTTTTACATGGTGTACTTACTTTACACTTTGTAAAAGGTACCCTATCTTTGCGACGGCAAACTAACACTTACGGCGACTTAACGAAGGGAAAAAGCTTTGTGGATCTCCGTAACTGCTAATTTGCATACCTGACGCTGGATTACGACGAGAAATGCCCCCAGCGGCGGCCGCAGTATTGCATCCTAAGATCCGACAGTGTAAGTCCCTTACACCTGTCGGATCTTAGGGATATCTATGCGTAAACTGGTTCTATGAATCAGCCGCATAGATAGAAACAGAGATACGCCGTTGTATCTCTTTTGTGAATCTGGCCCATTGTGTGCCAGATCCACAGAAAAATTACGCCGGTGTATCTCTTGATACGCGGCGTAATTTCAAAGTTCCCGCGTCGTATCTTTGTTTTGTATCTACAAAACAAAGATACGACTGCATCTGGGCTTGATCCGACAGGCGTTCGTCTTAGTACGCCGTCGGATCGTAGGTGCATTTTTCTGCCGGCCCGCCAGGTGGCGTTTCCGTCGAATTCCGCGTCGAATATGCAAATTATCTAGATACGGCGATCCACAAACGTACCCCCGGCCGACGCATTTTTTTACATCGTTTCCGTAAGGCTTCTGCTATATGAGGCGTATCCTATGTTAAGTATGGCCGTCGTTCCCGCATCGAATTTTGAATTTTTTACATCGTTTGCGTAAGTCGTTCGCGAATAGGGATTTGTGTAGAATGGCGTCGTCGTCGTAAACATTGGCTTGTTCCGGTTTATTTTCGAGCATGCGCACTGGGATACCCCCCACGGACGGTGCATGCGCCGTTAAAAAAAAACGTTGTTTACGTCGGGTGACGACGTATTAACATAAAACACGCCCCCATCACATACATTTGAATTGCGCGCCCTTACGCCGCCAAAGTTACACTACGCCGCCGTAACTTACTGCGCAAATTCTTTGAGGATAAGGAAAATGCGCTGTAAGTTACGGTGGCGTAGTGTATCAGAGATACACTACGCTGGACGTAATAAATGCGCTGCGCTACGAGCATCTGGCCCTGTATGTATGTATGTGTATATATATATATATATATATATACACACACACACACATACACACACGTATATTGTTGTTAATATTCATTTTTAACCCACTGGTGTTGAAATTAGGAAGAAATAAGCCTTCTTCCTCTTATCACACCAGCTTCTCTCCCAGATTCTCCACCTCTGAGCTGTGAATCTGGAAGGGAGATATTTCAGGTGAAGAGCTGTGAAATCTTCAGATCACGGTTTATTAAACTGGCAGTTTGTAACAAAACATCCATGTGCTGTGATGTGAAGTGAAGAATGTGTTCTCTGCTCCTTATCACAGTTTATTAAACCGGCAATGCTTTGTGATAAGCAGTGATCAGCCGTGATCATCATGATCTCCGCTTATCACGGTTTATTAAACGTACACCTTAGTTTGTATTCAGATCCCACAACCCCGGGGGGGGGGGGGGTGACACGAGCAACTGTTCTCTTCTCACAATGTGCTGCACAACACGAGCCACACCTGTGAGGAGGAGGAGATTGGTGGCCACAGAGGGCGCTATTGAGAGCCACAAATCAGAGCCAATCAGTGCAGCCCGAGGGGCAGAGGAAGGAGAGAGGGAAAGGAAATGAAAGGAAAGCAAAGGAAGGGAAAGGAGAGTACAAGGAGTAGGTGTTGGATGTGTGGACCTTACAGTGTTCTGGGGGTAGTAGTAGTACATTGGGTGTAGTAGTAGTAGTGTGGGTGTAGTATTAGTAAATTGAGTGTAGTAGTGTGGGGGAAGTAGTAGTAGTAGATTGGGTTTAGTAGTAGTGTGGGGGTGGTAGTAGTATTAGTGTGGGGGTAGTAGTAGTAGATTGGGTGTAGTAGTATTAGTGTGGGGGTGGTAGTAGTAGTAGTTGATTGGGTATAGTAGTAGTGGATTGGGTGTAGTAGTAGTAGATTGGGTGAAGTAGTAGTAGTAGACTGAGGAGAATGGATGGTGTAGGATGTGTGGAGCTCTCCTCTGTCCTCTGTCCTCTCCTCTGTCTTCTGTCCTCTGTCCTCTGTCCTCTGTCCTCTCCTTTCCTCTCCTATCTCCTCTCTTTCTCCTCTGTCCTTTCCTCTCCTCTCCTCTTCTCCTCTCTCCTCTGTCCTCTCCTTTCCTTTCCTCTCCTCTCCTCTCTTTCTCCTCTGTCCTCTCCTCCTCTCCTCTCCTCTCCTCCTCCTCTGTCCTCTCTCCTCCTCTCCTCCTCCTCTGTCCTCTCCTCTGTCCTGTCCTCTCCTCTCCTCTCTTTCTCCTCTGTCCTCTGTCCTCTCCTCTGTCCTCTCCTCTCCTCTACTCTCTTTCTCCTCTGTCCTCTCCTCTCCTCTGTCCTCTGTCCTCTCCTCTCCTCTCCTCCTCTCCTCTCTCCTCTGTCCTCTCCTCTGTCCTCTCCTCTGTCCTCTCCTCTGTCCTCTGTCCTCTCCTCTGTCCTCTGTCCTCTCCTCTGTCCTCTCCTCTCCTCTACTCTCTTTCTCCTCTGTCCTCTCCTCTCCTCTGTCCTCTGTCCTCTCCTCTCCTCTCCTCCTCTCCTCTCTCCTCTGTCCTCTCCTCTGTCCTGTCCTCTCTTTCTCCTCTGTCCTCTGTCCTCTCCTCTCCTCTCTTTCTCCTCTGTCCTCTGTCCTCTGTCCTCTCCTCTCCTCTGTCCTCTGTCCTCTCCTCTCCTCTCCTCCTCTCCTCTCTCCTCTGTCCTCTCCTCTGTCCTCTCCTCTCTCCTCTCCTCTCCTCTCCTCCTCTCCTCTCTTTCTCCTCTGTCCTCTCCTCTCCTCTCCTCTCTCCACTCTCCTCTCCCCTGTCCTCTCCTCCTCTCCCCTGTCCTCTCCTCCTCTCCTCTCTTTCTCCTCTCTCCTCTCCTCTCTCCTCTCCCCTGTCCTCTGTCCTCTCCTCTCTCCTCTCTTTCTCCTCTGTCCTCTCCTCCTCTCCTCTCCTCTCCTCTCCTCTGTCCTCTCCTCTGTCCTCTCCTCTGTCCTCTCCTCTCCTCTGTCTTCTCCTCTCCTCTCCTCTCCTCTCCTCTCTCCTCTGTCCTCTCCTCTCCTTTCCTTTCCTCTGTCCTCTACTCTCTTTCTCCTCTCCTCTCTTTCTCCTCTCCTCTCCTATGTCCTCTCCTCTCCTCTCTCTCCTCTGTCCTCTCCTCTGTCCTCTCCTTTCCTCTCCTCTGTCCTCTCCTCTCTTTCTCCTCTCCTCTCCTCTGTCCTCTCCTCTCCTCTCTCCTCTGTCCTCTCCTCTCTTTCTCCTCTCCTCTGTCCTCTGTCCTCTCCTCTCTTTCTCCTCTCCTCTCTCCTCTGTCCTCTCCTCTGTCCTCTCCTCTCCTCTGTCCTCTCCTCTCCTCTGTCCTCTCCTCTCCTCTGTCCTCTCCTCTGTCCTCTCTCCTCTCCTTGTGAGCTATTCCGTATCCATCCACCAGATGGCACTCAAATCCTGCAGCTTAGACTGCAAGCTTTATCTGCACCAAAAGTAAGTACACCCCTAGGTCACATTTCTTGTATCTTTTCATGTGACAACACTTGAAAAGTCCTCTCCTCTCTCCTCCTCTCCTCTGTCCTCTCCTCTCCTCTGTCCTGTCCTCTCCTCTGTCCTCTCCTCTGTCCTCTTCTCCTCTCCTCTGTCCTCTCCTCTCCTCTGTCCTCTTCTCCTCTGTCCTCTCCTCTCTAATCTCCTCTCCTCTCCTCTGTCCTCTCCTCTCCTCCTCTCCTCTGTCCTCTCCTCTCCTCTGTCCTGTCCTCTCCTCTGTCCTCTCCTCTGTCCTCTTCTCCTCTCCTCTGTCCTCTCCTCTCCTCTGTCCTCTTCTCCTCTCCTCTCCTCTGTCCTCTCCTCTGTCCTCTCCTCTCTAATCTCCTCTCCTCTGTCCTCTCCTCTCCTCCTCTCCTCTGTCCTCTCCTCTCCTCTCTCCTCTGTCCTCTCCTCTGTCCTCTCCTCTCCTCTCCTCTCCTCTGTCCTGTCCTCTCCTCTCTAATCTCCTCTCCTCTCTTCTCTCCTCTGTCCTCTCCTCTGTCCTCTCCTCTCCTCTCTCCTCTGTCCTCTCCTCTCCTCTCTCCTCTGTCCTCTCCTCTGTCCTCTCCTCTCCTCTCTCCTCTCCTCTGTCCTCTCCTCTGTCCTCTCCTCTCCTCCTCTCCTCTGTCCTCTCCTCTCCTCTGTCCTGTCCTCTCCTCTGTCCTCTCCTCTGTCCTCTTCTCCTCTCCTCTGTCCTCTCCTCTCCTCTGTCCTCTTCTCCTCTCCTCTCCTCTGTCCTCTCCTCTGTCCTCTCCTCTCTAATCTCCTCTCCTCTGTCCTCTCCTCTCCTCCTCTCCTCTGTCCTCTCCTCTCCTCTCTCCTCTGTCCTCTCCTCTGTCCTCTCCTCTCCTCTCTAATCTCCTCTCCTCTCTCCTCTCCTCTGTCCTCTCCTCTTCTCCTCTCTCCTCACTTCCTCCTCTCTCCTCCTCTCCTCTGTCCTCTCCTCCTCTCCTCTCCTCTCCTCTGTCCTGTCCTCTCCTCTCCTCCTCTCCTCTGTCCTCTCCTCTTCTCCTCTCCTCTCCTCTCTCCTCTCCTCCTCTCCTCTGTCCTCTCCTCTTCTCCTCTCCTCTCCTCTCTCCTCTCCTCTCCTCTCCTCCTCTCCTCTGTCCTCTTCTCCTCTCCTCTGTCCTCTTCTCCTCTCCTCTGTCCTGTCCTCTCCTCTCCTCCTCTCCTCTCCTCTCTCCTCTCCTCCTCTCCTCTGTCCTCTCCTCTTCTCCTCTCCTCTCCTCTCCTCTCCTCTCCTCTCCTCTCTCCTCTCCTCTCCTCTCTTCTCTCCTCTCCTCTCTTCCTCTCCTCTGTCCTCTTCTCCTCTCCTCTGTCCTCTTCACTTCTCCTCTCCTCTGTCCTCTCCTCCTCTCCTCTCCTCTGTCCTCTCCTCTGTCCTCTCCTCTCCTCTGTCTTGTCCTCTCCTCTTCTCTGTCCTCTCCTCTCCTCTGTCTTGTCCTCTCCTCTGTCTTGTCCTCTCCTCTGTCCTCTTCTCTCTTTTCTTTTCTCCTCTGTCCTCTCCTCTGTCCTCTTCTCTGTCCTCTCTCCTCTGTCCTCTCCTCTGTCCTCTCTCCTCTCCTCTCTTTGTGAGCTACCGAAACAATTCCGTATCCATCCACCAGATGGCACTCAAATCCTTCAGCTTAGACTGCAAGCTTTATCTGCACCAAAAGTAAGTACACCCCTCGGTCACATTTCTTGTATCTTTTCATGTGACAACACTGAAGAAATGACACTTTGTATCTACAATGTTGTGTAGTGAGTGTACAGGGGGGAGGGGTGAACACAGGGGGGAGGAGTGTACAGGGGGGAGGGGTGTACAGGGGGGAGGAGTGTACAGGGGGAAGAGGTGTACACAGGGGGGGAGGAGTGTACACGGGGGGGGGTGTACAGAGGGGGGAGGGGGAGGAGTGTACAGAGGGGGGGAGGGGTGTACAGGGGGGAGGGGTGTACAGGGGGGAGAAGTGTACAGGGGGAAGAGGTGTACACATGGGGGGAGGAGTGTACACGGGGGGGGTGTACAGAGGGGGGAGGGGGAGGAGTGTACAGAGGGGGGAGGAGTGTACAGAGGGCGGGGTAGTGTACAGGGGGGGTGTACACAGGGGGGGAGGAGTGTACAGGGGGGAGGAGTGTACAGGGGGAGGGGTGTACACAGGGGGGGGTGTACACGGGGGGGGGGGGTTGTGTAGTGAGTGTACAGCTTGTATAACAAATAACACAACACACAGCCATTAATGTCTAAACCGCTGGCAACAAAAGTGAGGACACCCCCTAAGTGAAAATGTCCAAATTGGGCCCAATTAGCCATTCCACCCCCCTCCCCGGTGTCATGCGACTCGTTAGTGTTACAAGGTCTCAGGTGTGATAAATTTGGTGTTATCGCTCTCACTCTCTCATACTGGTCACTGGAAGGACAACATGGCCCCTCATGGCAAAGAACTCTCTGAGGATCTGATATAAAGAATTGTGTCTCTACATAAAGATGGCGGAGGATATAAGAAGATCGCCAAGACCCTGAACCTGATCTGCAGCCCGGGGGCCGGGACCATCCAGCGGTATAACAGGACAGGTTCCCCTCCCCCGCTTCGCCATGGTCCACCAAAGAAGTTGAGGTCACGTGATCAGCATCATATCCAGAGGTTGTCTTTGGGAAATAGACGTATGAGTGCTGCCAGCATTGCTGCAGAGGGTGAAGGGGTCAGCCTGTCAGTGCTCAGACCATACGCCGCACACTGCATCAAATTGGTCTCCAGAAGGAAGCCTCTTCTAAAGATGATGCACAAGAAAGAGCTGCAAACAGTTTGCTGAAGACAAGCAGACTAAGGACATGGATTACTGGAACCGTGTCCTGTGGTCTGATGAGACAAGATAAAGGTATTTGGTGTCAGATGGTGTCAGGCGTGTGTGTGGGGGGAGGGGCCAGGTGAGGAGGACAAAGACAAGTGTGTCTTCCCTACAGTCAGGCATGGTGGGGGGAGGGTCATGGTCTGGTGCTGCCGGCACTGGGGGGCTACAGATCATTGAGGGGACCATGAATGCCAACATGTACTGTGACCTACTGAAGCAGAGCATGATCCCCTTCCTTCAGAGACTGGGCCGCAGGGTAGTATTCCAACATGATAACCACCCCAAACACACCTCCAAGACCACCACTGCCTTGCTAAAGAAGCTGAGGGTAAAGGTGATGGACTGGCCAAGCACGTCTCCAGATCTAAACCCTGTGGAGGGAGGGGAGCGCAAGGTCTCCAACACCCACCAGCTCCGTGATGTCGTCATGGGGGAGGGGAAGAGGAATCTCCTCTATGTATAATACTTGCAGGGTGGGACAAGTTTAATGTGTAGTAAGAACATTATAAGACAGAACAGGTGATGACCGAAGAAGCAATAATGTAGTGAAGCGTGTTATCCCGGGTATAGAAGGGTTAATTACTCCAATCGGGGCCAATGATAGGGGAAAGATCTGACATTCCTTTACCGAGCGGGGGGGGGGGCATCAGTCCAGCAGAGGGCCCAGGGGTCCCATTGGCCCGTGACACCCAGAGGAGAAGGCCGTTTTTGAGACTTTAAGCAGAAAGTATAATAATGGATATTCGCTCTAAAAACTCCTTCCCCACGTGGTCTGAATTCAATGATCTTCCCCTCTATGTGTTGTAGCTTCACTTTGCAGCCACTAGATGTCACTGTGATGCCTAAAACTGATGTAATATACATGGATACTCGTATCTGTCTATTATCTATTCTAGCTATCTAATAATACACACCATATTACCAAAAGTATTGGGACGCCTGCCTTTACACACATGAACTTTAATGGCCATCCCAGTTTAGTCCGTAGGGTTTCAATATTGAGTTGGCTCCACCCTTTGCAGCTATAACACCTTCAACTCTTCTGGGAAGGCCGTCCACAAGGTTTAGGAGTGTGTCTATGGGAAGCTTTGGCCATTCTTCCAGAAGTGCATTTGTGAGGTCGGGCACTGATGTTGGACGAGAAGGTCCTGCACTCTAATTCATCCCAAAGGTGTTCTATCGGGTTGAGGTCAGGACTCTGTGCAGGCCAGTCAAGTTCCTCCACCCCCCAAACTCACTCATCCATGTCTTTATGGACCTTGATTTGTGTCTAAAAGGGCCGGGGGTGCGATTTTGGTCATTTTGGACCATTTTTGGGTTATAAGGGCCATAAATTATCCATGTCTATATGGACCTTGCTTTGTGCACTGGTCCAAATCATTTGGTGGAGGGGGGATTATGGTGTGGGAGGAGGGGGGATTATGGTATGGGGGTGAGGGAGGGAGGATTATGGTGTGGGGGTGAGGGAGGGGGGATTATGGTGTAGGAGTAAGGGGGGGTTATTGTGTGGGGGTGGAGGGGGGATTATGGTGTGGGGGTGGAGGGGGATTATGGTGTGGGGGTGAGGGGGGATTATGGTGTGGGGGTGAGGGAGGGATTATGGTGTGGGGGTGAGGGAGGGATTATGGTGTGGGGGTGAGGGAGGGATTATGGTGTGGGGGTGAGGGGGGATTATGGTGTGGGGGTGGAGGGGGGATTATGGTGTGGGGGTGGAGGGGGGATTATGGTGTGGGGTTGAGGGAGGGATTATGGTGTGGGGGTGAGGGAGGGATTATGGTGTGGGGGGAGGAGGGATTATGGTGTGGGGGTGAGGGAGGGATTATGGTGTGGGGGTGAGGGAGGGATTATGGTGTGGGGGGAGGGGGTATTATGGTTTGGGGGTGAGGGAGGGATTATGGTGTGGGGGTGAGGGAGGGATTATGGTGTGGGGGTGGATTATGGTGTGGGGGTGGAGGGGGGATTATGGTGTGGGGGTGGAGGGGGATTATGGTGTAGGGGCGGAGGGGGGATTATGGTGTGGGGGTGAGGGGGTATTATGGTGTAGGGGTGGAAGGGGTATTATGGTGTGGGGGTGAGGGAGGGATTATGGTGTGGGGGGAGGGGGTATTATGGTTTGGGGGTGAGGGAGGGATTATGGTGTGGGGGTGAGGGAGGGATTATGGTGTGGGGGTGGATTATGGTGTGGGGGTGGAGGGGGGATTATGGTGTGGGGGTGAGGGAGGGATTATGGTGTGGGGGGAGGGGGTATTATGGTTTGGGGGTGAGGGAGGGATTATGGTGTGGGGGTGAGGGAGGGATTATGGTGTAGGGGTGGAGGGGGATTATGGTGTAGGGGCGGAGGGGGGATTATGGTGTGGGGGTGAGGGGGTATTATGGTGTAGGGGTGGAGGGGGTATTATGGTGTGGGGGTGAGGGAGGGATTATGGTGTGGGGGTGAGGGAGGGATTATGGTGTAGGGGTGGAGGGGGATTATGGTGTAGGGGCGGAGGGGGGATTATGGTGTGGGGGTGGAGGGGGGATTATGGTGTGGGGGGAGGGGGGATTATGGTGTGGGGGTGAGGGAGGATTATGGTGTGGGGAGGGGGATTATGGTGTGGGGGTGAGGGAGGATTATGGTGTGGGGAGGGGGGATTATGGTGTGGGGGTGAGGGGGTATTATGGTGTAGGGGCGGAGGGGGGATTATGGTGTGGGGGTGAGGGAGGGATTATGGTGTAGGGGTGGAGGGGGATTATGGTGTAGGGGCGGAGGGGGGATTATGGTGTGGGGGTGGAGGGGGGATTATGGTGTGGGGGGAGGGGGGATTATGGTGTGGGGGTGAGGGAGGATTATGGTGTGGGGAGGGGGATTATGGTGTGGGGGTGAGGGGGGATTATGGTGTGGGGGGAGGAGGGATTATGGTGTGGGGCGGAGGGGGGATTATGGTGTGGGGGTGGAGGGGGGATTATGGTGTGGGGGTGAGGGGGGATTATGGTGTGGGGGGTTGTTTTCCAGGGGTTGGGCTTGGCCCCTTAGCTCCAGTGAAGGGAACTCTTATGGCGTCAGCATACCAAGACATTTTGGACAATTTCATTCTCCCAACTTTGTGGGAGGAGTTTGGGGACTTTTTGGGAGGAGTTTGGGGAGCTTTTTTCGGAAACTCTGGAAATTGAAAAATTCAGAATTCTGGGAAAAAAAAGAATTTTTTGAATTTCCCGATCTTCCGTAAAAAGATGAATGAAACGAAAACAAAGAAATTTCGAAAATTCTAAAAATTCGGAATTCGGAAATTTCATTTTCGAATTTTAGATTTTCTAGTTTTGGGCGGAGGAACTTGACTGGCCTGCACAGAGTCCTGACCTCCAACCGATAGAACACCTTTGGCATGAATTATGTTTCCATTACTTTGACTTTGGTGTATTGCTGGATGTTTTCCATTTTCATGACCTTATTTTAGACCCAGTGATGTCATCACTGGTCTTCTCTATGCAGTGCAGGCAGATTGTTGTAGGTGGGAGGGGCTGGCAGGGTGGTGTACATCCGGTGGATCGCGTAGCTGGTCGGAGAGGTAAACAGAGGTGTCTCTGATCCCCTCTATGGTCTAGGTTAGGATGTGGGAAGTGATGTCATAACAACACTTCTGGTTTAGGGCGGAGACATCTGCATAAGATTTTTTTTACAATAACTTCTATCAATGAAGGAAAAAAAAGCAAACTTTACCTCCCGTCTGATCAATGTTTATAAACAATGTTACTTTGTATCTCTATGTCTCCCGTCTGATCAATGTTTATAAACAATGTTACTTTGTATATCTCTATCTCCCGTCTGATCAATGTTTATAAACAATGTTACTTTGTATCTCTCTATCTCCCGTCTGATCAATGTTTATAAACAATGTTACTTTGTATCTCTCTATCTCCCGTCTGATCAATGTTTATAAACAATGTTACTTTGTATCTCTCTATCTCCTGTCTGATCAATGTTTATAAACAATGTTACTTTGTATCTCTCTATCTCCCGTCTGATCAATGTTTATAAACAATATTACTTTGTATCTCTCTATCTCCCGTCTGATCAATGTTTATAAACAATGTTACTTTGTATCTCTCTATCTCCTGTCTGATCAATGTTTATAAACAATGTTACTTTGTATCTCTCTATCTCCCGTCTGATCAATGTTTATAAACAATGTTACTTTGTATCTCTCTATCTCCCGTCTGATCAATGTTTATAAACAATGTTACTTTGTATCTCTCTATCTCCAGTCTGATCAATGTTTATAAACAATGTTACTTTGTATCTCTATCTCCTGTCTGATCAATGTTTATAAACAATGTTACTTTGTATCTCTCTATCTCCCGTCTGATCAATGTTTATAAACAATGTTACTTTGTATCTCTCTATCTCCCGTCTGATCAATGTTTATAAACAATGTTACTTTGTATCTCTCTATCTCCCGTCTGATCAATGTTTATAAACAATGTTACTTTGTATCTCTATCTCCCGTCTGATCAATGTTTATAAACAATGTTACTTTGTATCTCTCTATCTCTCGTCTGATCGATGTTTATAAACAATGTTACTTTGTATCTCTCTATCTCCCGTCTGATCAATGTTTATAAACAATGTTACTTTGTATCTCTCTATCTCCCCGTCTGATCAATGTTTATAAACAATGTTACTTTGTATCTCTCTATCTCCAGTCTGATCAATGTTTATAAACAATGTTACTTTGTATCTCTCCATCTTCCGTCTGATCAATGTTTATAAACAATGTTACTTTGTATCTCTATCTCCCGTCTGATCAATGTTTATAAACAATGTTACTTTGTATCTCTCTATCTCTCGTCTGATCGATGTTTATAAACAATGTTACTTTGTATCTCTCTATCTCCCGTCTGATCAATGTTTATAAACAATGTTACTTTGTATCTCTCTATCTCCCCGTCTGATCAATGTTTATAAACAATGTTACTTTGTATCTCTCTATCTCCAGTCTGATCAATGTTTATAAACAATGTTACTTTGTATCTCTCTATCTCCCGTCTGATCAATGTTTATAAACAATGTTACTTTGTATCTCTCTATCTCCCATCTGATCAATGTTTATAAACAATGTTACTTTGTATCTCTCTATCTCCCGTCTGATCAATGTTTATAAACAATGTTACTTTGTATCTCTATCTCCCCGTCTGATCAATGTTTATAAACAATGTTACTTTGTATCTCTCTATCTCCAGTCTGATCAATGTTTATAAACAATGTTACTTTGTATCTCTCTATCTCCAGTCTGATCAATGTTTATAAACAATGTTACTTTGTATCTCTCTATCTCTCGTCTGATCAATGTTTATAAACAATGTTACTTTGTATCTCTCTATCTCCCGTCTGATCAATGTTTATAAACAATGTTACTTTGTATCTCTATCTCCCGTCTGATCAATGTTTATAAACAATGTTACTTTGTATCTCTCTATCTCCCGTCTGATCAATGTTTATAAACAATGTTACTTTGTATCTCTCTATCTCCCCGTCTGATCAATGTTTATAAACAATGTTACTTTGTATCTCTCTATCTCCAGTCTGATCAATGTTTATAAACAATGTTACTTTGTATCTCTCTATCTCTCGTCTGATCAATGTTTATAAACAATGTTACTTTGTATCTCTCTATCTCCCGTCTGAACGATGTTTATAAACAATGTTACTTTGTATCTCTCTATCTCCCGTCTGAACGATGTTTATAAACAATGTTACTTTGTATCTCTCTATCTCCCGTCTGAACGATGTTTATAAACAATGTTTACTTCGATCTCTTTTATTGGTCATGTGTCGTACTCTCAGCGTCCATCGCTGCAGATTTAGATGTTTACCTGGAGTTCAGCTTTAAGTCATCGAACGTTTATTTACATTTATTATTTGGTCGGAGCGGATAGAATGGAGCTCCTGTTATCTATGGATGGAGAGAAGCCTCTCTCTCTGCGTTGGTGAGGATGGTGAAGAACGGTGAGGAACAGTGAGGGACGGTGAAGAACAGTGAGGGACGGTGAAGAACGGTGAGGGACGGTGAGGGACGGTGAAGAACGGTGAAGAATGGTGAGGGACGGTGAAGAATGGTGAGGGACGGTGAGGGACGGTGAGGGACGGTGAAGGACGGTGAGGGACGGGGAAGAACGGTGAAGGACGATGAGGGACGGTGAAGAACAGTGAGGGACAGTGAAGAACGGTGAGGGACGGTAAGGGATGGTGAGGGACGGTGAGGGATGGTGAGGGACGGTGAAGAACGGTGAGGGACGGTGAAGAACGGTGAGGGACGGTGAAGGACGTTGAGGGACGGTGAAGGACGGTGAAGGGCGGTGAGGGACGGTGAAGGACGGTGAAGGACGTTGAGGGACGGTGAAGGACGATGAGGGATGGTGAAGAACGGTGAGGGACGGTGAGGGACGGTGAAGGACGGTGAAGGACGGTGAAGGACGTTGAGGGACGGTGAAGGACGGTGAGGGACGGTGAAGAACGTGAGGGACGGTGAGGGACGGTCAAGAACGGTGAGGGACGGTCAAGAACGGTGAGGGACGGTGAGGGACGGTGAAGGACGGTGAGGGACGGTGAAGAACGGTGAGGGACGGTGAAGAACGGTGAGGGACGGTGAAGAACGGTGAGGGACGGTGAAGAACGGTGAGGGACGGTGAAGAACGGTGAGGGATGGTGAAGAACGGTGAGGGACGGTGAAGAACGGTGAGGGACGGTGAAGAACGCTGAGGGACGGCGAAGAACGCTGAGGGACGGCGAAGAACGGTGAGGGATGGCGAAGAACGGTGAAGGACGGTGAGGGATGGCGAAGAACGGTGAAGGACGGTGAAGAACGGTGATGGACGGTGAAGAACGGTGAGGGACGGTGAAGAACGGTGAGGGACGGTGAAGAACGGTGAGGGACGGTGAAGAACGGTGAAGAACGGTGAGGGACGGTGAAGGACGTTGAGGGACGGTGAGGGACGGTGAAGAACGGTGAGGGACGGTGAAGAACGGTGAGGGACGGTGAGGGACGGTGAGGGATGGTGAGGGACGGTGAGGGACGGTGAGGGACGGTGAGGGACGGTGAAGAACGGTGAAGAACGGTGAGGGACGGTGAAGAACGGTGAGGGACGGTGGAGGACGTTGAGGGACGGTGAAGGACGGTGAAGGGCGGTGAGGGACGGTGAAGGACGGTGAAGGACGGTGAAGGACGATGAGGGACGGTGAAGAACGGTGAGGGACGGTGAAGAACGGTGAGGGACGGTGAAGAACGGTGAGGGACGGTGAGGGACGGTGAAGAACGGTGAGGGACGGTGAAGAACGGTGAGGGACGGTGAAGAACGGTGAGGGACGGTGAAGGACGGTGAGGGACGGTGAGGAACGGTGAGGAACGGTGAAGGACGGTGAGGGGCGGTGAGGGACGGTGAGGAATGGTGAGGGACGGTGAAGAACGGTGAGGGACGGTGAGGAACGGTGAAGAACGGTGAGGGACGGTGAAGAACGGTGAGGGACGGTGAGGGATGGTGAAGAACGGTGAGGGACGGTGAGGGACGGTGAAGAACGGTGAGAGACGGTGAGGGACGGTGAAGAACGGTGAGGGACGGTGAGGGACGGTGAGGGACGGTGAGGGACGGTGAAGAACGGTGAGAGACGGTGAGGGACGGTGAAGGACGGTGAGGAACGGTGAAGGACGGTGAAGAACGGTGGAGGACGGTGAGGGACGGTGAGGGACGGTGAGGGACGGTGAGGAACGGTGAGGGACGGTGAAGAACGGTGAGGGACGGTGAAGAACGGTGAGGAACGGTGAGGGACGGTGAAGGACGGTGAGGGACGGTGAAGAACGGTGAGGGACGGTGAGGGACGGTGAAGGACGGTGAGGGACGGTGAAGGACGGTGAAGGACGGTGAGGGACGGTGAGGGACGGTGAAGTACGGTGAAGTACGGTGAGGGACGGTGAGGGACGGTGAGGAACGGTGAGGGACGGTGAAGAACGGTGAGGGACGGTGAGGGACGGTGAAGAACGGTGAAGGACGGTGAGGGACGGTGAGGGACGGTGAAGAACGGTGAGGGACGGTGAAGAACGGTGAAGGACGGTGAGGGACGGTGAAGAACGGTGAGGGACGGTGAAGGACGGTGAAGAACGATGAGGAACGGTGAGGGACGGTGAAGGACGGTGAAGAGCGGTGAGGGACGGTGAAGAGCGGTGAGGGACGGTGAAGAGCGGTGAGGAACGGTGAGAGACGGTGAGGGACGGTGAAGGACGGTGAGGGACGGTGAAGAACGGTGAGGGACGGTGAGGGACGGTGAAGGGCGGTGAGGAACGGTGAGAGACGGTGAGGGACGGTGAAGGACGGTGAGGGACGGTGAGGGACGGTGAAGGACGGTGAGGGACGGTGAAGAACGGTGAGGGACGGTGAGGAACGGTGAGGGACGGTGAAGAACGGTGAGGGACGGTGAGGGACGGTGAGGGACGGTGAAGAACGGTGAGGGACGGTGAAGGACGGTGAGGGACGGTGAGGGACGGTGAAGAACGGTGAGGGACGGTGAAGAACGGTGAAGGACGGTGAGGGACGGTGAAGAACGGTGAGGGACGGTGAAGGACGGTGAGGGACGGTGAAGAACGGTAAGGGACGGTGAGGAACGGTGAAGAACGATGAGGAACGGTGAGGGACGGTGAGGGACGGTGAAGAACGGTGAGGGACGGTGAAGGACGTGAAGAACGGTGAGGAACGGTGAGGGACGGTGAGCACATCTCTGTGTCCGGTGCCAAGGAATGTGAAAACATAAGCAGAGCGGCTGGAGTGCGATCCGTCCTTCTCTCGGCGCAGGGCGGGGGAGGGGGGGGTCATAAATTCTCGGAGACCTTTCAAACAGAATGCCAGGATGAAGGGGAATAGTAAGCAGGTTCAGGGGGTGTCTTCAGGTTCTCCATATTTAATGAGATGAATGCCGGTCATTCCAGGCCCAACCCCCCCCCCCCCCCCCCCCCGTAACCGCGCCCGTGGGAGAGGCGCCCGATGACCCGTCTACTTCACACAACCAGAACGTCGTTATTGAAGCCATTCGATCGCCAATTATTGATGAGAAGTATCAGAAAAAATATTATTTTCAACAACGGGAATGTCCGCCCCTCCCCCTCCCCCCTGCCTGATCTCAGCCTTCTGCCTTGAAAAAGTATTCATACCCCTTGAAATTCCCCACATCTTCTCATGTTACAATCAAAAACGTAAATGTATTTTATTGGGATTTTATGTGAGAGACACAAAGTGTCACATAATTGTGAAGTGGAAGGAAAATGATACAAATAAATCTGTGAAAAGTGTGGGGGAGGGGGAGGGGCATTTGTATGGCGCCCCCCGGAGTCAATACTTTGTAGAACCCCCTTTCTCTACAAGTCTTTTTGGGGGTGTCTCTACCAGCTTTGCACATCTAGAGAGGGACATTTCCCATCCCCTGAAAAACAACCCCCACACCATAATCCCCCCTCCCCCCACACCATAATCCCCCCTCCCCCCACACTATAATCCCCCCTCCCCCAAATGATTTGGACCAGAGCACAAAGCAAGGCCCATAAAGACATGGATGAGTGAGTTTGGGGTGGAGGAACTTGATTGGCCTGCACAGAGTCCTGACCTCAACCCGACAAAACACAGTTGGGATGAATTAGAGCGAAGACTGTGAGCCAAGCCTTCTCGTCCAACATCAGTGCCTGACCTCACAAATGCTCTTCTGGAAGAATGGTCAAACATTCCCATAGACACACTCCTAAACCTTGTGGACGCCCTTCCCAGAAGAGGTGAAGCTGTTATAGCTGCAAAGGGCGGAGCCAACTCAATATTGAACCCTACGGACTAAAACTGGGAGGCCAATGAACTGTTAATAATACCCGGAGCACCGAGCAAAGGAAATATCCTTCAGTTAGGATCAACATTACACTTGAGAAGCCCCGTGTGTCATTGGACTGTTCCATCCCTGGCTACACGTAAAATATTCTGCTCTCCACCTCCCCCCATGCTCTCTGCTGCCCCCCCTGTGCCCTCCGCTGCCCCACTGTGCCCTCCGCCTCCCCCCAGTGCTCTACAGCCCCCCAGTGATCTCTGCCTCCTGCATGTGCTCTCCACCTCCCCCATGCTCTCTGCTGCCCCCCTGTGCCCTCTGCTGCCCCCCTGTGCCCTCCGCCTCCCCCTGTGCTCTCTGCCCCACCCTGTGTTTTTGTTTCCCCCTGTGCTCTCCAACCTCCCCCTCCCTGTACTCTCCAGCCCCCCTCCATGCTCTCAACTTCCCCCATGCTCTCTGCTGCCCCCCTGTGCCCTCCGCTGCCCCCCTGTGTCCTCCACCTCCCCCCCAGTGCTCTACAGCCCCCCAGTGATCTCTGCCTCCCGCATGTGTTTTCCACCTCCCCCCATGCTCTCTGCTGCCCCCCCTTTGCCCTCCGCTGCCCCCCGCCTCCCCCCAGTGCTCTACAGCCCCCCAGTGATCTCTGCCTCCCGCATGTGCTCTCCACCTCCCCCCATGCTCTCTGCTGCCCCCCTGTGCCCTCCGCCTCCCCCCTGTGCCCTCCGCCTCCCCCCTGTGCTCTCTGCTTCCCCCTGTGCTCTCCAACCTCCCACTCCCTGTACTCTCCAGCCTCCCCCCCATGCTCTCCACTTCCCCATGCCCTCTGCTGCCCCCCTGTGCCCTCCGCTGCCCTCCTGTACCCTCCGCCTCCCTCCCAGTGCCCTACATCCCCCCAGTGATCTCTGCCTCCCGCCTGTGCTCTAAACCTCCCCCCATGCTCTCTGCTGCCCCCCTGTGCCCTCCGCCTCCCCCCCTGTGCTCTCCAACCCCCCACTCCCTGTGCTCTCCTCTTCCTTTTCCTCCTTGTGTTCTCTGCCTCTCCCCTGTGCTCTCTGCCCCCTCCCATGTTTTCCACCTCCCCCACAGTGCTCTCGCCCCACCCCATGTTCTCAAGGTTCTTCCCTATGCTCTCTGCCCCCCCTCTTTCCCTGTTCCCCTCGCCCCCCCCCCCCCCCCACACACCTTTGCCAGGTTTTCCCCTCCCCTCTCCCGGGAGATCCATCAGGATGGAGAGTGGGGAAAGGGGTTGGTTAAAATGTCATGGGCTGCTCATTCCAAAATGCCCCCGGCCTTTTGTTTGTCCCAGTCCGGGCCTGACGTCCCCCGTTATTTCTCTGAAGGTTTGGAGATCCCAGAGTCTGTCGGAGGAATGAACTTGTGACCGCACACCACACATCAGCCTCACCTTGTCTTTCCATCTCACACAGCGACTCCTCTGGCCTTGTCATCAGCCGACACCCGCGTACCGCGCTGTCCTATGAGGAATGGATCCAAGGCTGGGTGGCCGCAGCTTAACCTACCGTAAGGAAGAGAAAAATAACCTCTTCCATCCGATCCTCACTGAAATAAAAACATTATATAGATAAAGACGCACGTAAATAGACAACGCACAACGATCAGCGATAACTTCATGACCACCGACGGGTTCAGTGATCGGCACTGAATATCTCATTACATTGGCATCTGAAAGTGGGTGGAATAATGAGAGAGGGCCAGATTCTCCAATATTCTGCGGCGGCATCGCGTAAGCTATTTACACTACGCCGCCGCAACTTACTGGAGCAAGTGCCGTATTCCTCAAGCACTTGCTCCGTAGTTTGCGGCGGCGAAGTGTAAAAGGCCCGGCGTATCCCCGCGTATTTCAAAGGGGGCGGCTTATATTTAAATTAAGCGTGCCCCCCGTTCCGATCGAACTGCGCATGCGCCGGGCTAAAAATAGCCCAGTGCGCATGCTCCAGTTCTCGGCGAAAAACGCCAATGACGCCGACGTGTGCGTCATTGACGTAAAGTCGTATTCAAGAACGACTTAGGAAAACGACGTACCCGACGGGAAAAGACGACGCGGACCCGACGCCATACTTAACATGGCATACGTGGGACTGGCGTAAGGTTACCCCTCATATAGCAGGGGTAACCTTACGCCTACGCAAACGACGTAAGCGACGGTTACGCGACGCAATTTCGTTCGGGAATCGGCGTATCAGGCTCATTTGCATAAACAAATGAGACCTGAACGTAAACGCCACCTAGCGGCCGGTGAATTACATTTAAGATCCGACAGTGTAAGTGATTTACACATGTCAGATCTACAGCGTATCTATGCGAAAATGATTTTAGGAATCACTCGCATAGATACGCGGGTCAAAAAAGGGAGATACTCCGTCGTAACTCTTCTGAGAATATGGCCCAGTATGTATATATGGCAGCAAGTGAACATGTTGGCCGTGAAGTTGAGGTGTTGAAAGCGACGGAAAAAAAATGGGCATCCCAGTTTGTTGTGTATGGGCCTGCTAAGCTTGAGATTGTCCTTCCTGGACAGTGAGGCAGTCTACTTGGACAGCATGGGGTGCGAACAAATGAGCATGTAGGTCGTCCAATTCTAAAACCATGACCATTAATATGAAGTTGCCCCCCCTTCCTCCCATGAACATTAATATGGAGTTGCCCCCCTTCCCCCCATGAATATTAATATGGAGTTGCCCCCCCCCCCCCCATGACCATTAATATGGAATTGCTCCCCTTTCCACCATGACCATTAATATGGAGTTGTCCCCTCCCCCCCCCCATGACCATTAATATGGAGTTGCCCCTCCCCCCCATGACCAATAATATGGAGTTGCCCCCTTTCCTCCCATGACCATTAATATGGAGTTGCCCCCTTCCCCCCATGACCATTATTTTGGAGTTGCCCCCCCCCCCCACATGACCAATAATATGTAATTGCTCCCCTTTCCACCCATCAACATTAAAATGGAATCGCCCCCCTTACCACCATGACCATTAATATGGAGATGCCCCCCTTTCCCCCCCATGACCTTTAATATGTAGTTGTCCCATTTCCCCCATGACCATTAATATGAAGTTGTCCCCTTCCCCCCATGACCAATAATATGGAGTTGCCCCCTTTCCTCCCATGACCATTAATATGGAGATGCCCCCTCCCCCCCCCCCCCATGACCATTAATATGGAGTTGTCCCCTTCCCCCCATGACCATTATTTTGAAGTTGCCCCCCCACATGACCAATAATATGGAATTGCCCCCCTTTTCCCCCATGACCATTAATATGGAGTTGCCCCCCTTTTCCCCCATGACCATTAATATGGAGTTGTGCCCCTCCCCCCATGACCATTAATATAGAGTTGTGCCCCTCCCCCCCCATGACCATTAATATGGAGTTGCCCCCTCTCCCCCTATGACCCTTATCATAGAGTTACCTCCCCCCCCCCCTCCATAGCCATAAATATGGAGTTGCCCCACTCTACCCATTAGATCGCCATTACCGATCAGTTGTCCACATACTTAGCCACACAGGTAGGTGTGATGATCAGAGGTCCTAATACTTGATCATGCAGATAGGTGTGATGATCAGATTTCCACATACCTGGCCACATAGGTAGGTGGGATGATCAGATGTCCACATACTTGGCCATATAGGTAGGTGGGGTATGAATACTTTTTCAAGGCACTGTAGATATGTGAGATGATCAGATGTCCACATACTTTACTATATAGGTAGGTGGGGTATGTTTGTCAAGGCACTGTAGGTAGGTGGGATGATCAGAGGTCCACATACTTGGCCATATAGGTAGGTGGGATGATCAGATGTCCACATACCTGCCCATATAGGTAGGTTGGATGATCAGAGGTTCACATACTTGGAAATATAGGTAGGTGGGGTATGTTTGTCAAGGCACTGTAGGTAGGTGGGATGATCAGAGGTCCACATACTTGGACATATAAGTAAGTGGGATGATCAGATGTCCACATACCTGCCCATATAGGTAGGTGAGATGAGCAGATGTTCACATACTTGGCCATATAGGTAGGTGGGGTTTGAATACTTTTTCAAGGCACTGTAGATATGTGAGATGATCAGATGTCCACATACTTTACTATATAGGTAGATGGGGTATGTTTTCCAATGCACTGTAGGTAGGTGGGATGATCAGAAGTCCACACACTTGGCCATATAGGTAGGTGGCCCTATAGTGTGTATATATAGTTAGCAGAAAATTGTAAATATGTATATTTTTTAGTATATATTTTAATCTCTGTATATTCACATTGAAGCTTTGGCTTCCTCCTCTTTGGTATTTTCTCTCATAACGCACCAAAGCCAATGTTGAAAGTGGCCGTTCCTTTCCGACTTTATCTTTTATTTCTCAACACATCAAACCTCAGACATTTTAATTTAGCCGCTTGGCTGACAGTCTGCAAGTTCTCACATTTAATTATGCGGCGTTAATACGTTCCCTCTCTTTCCCCGAGTTCAGAGAAGACGCATGTGTAAAGTAATTACGAGCGCACGCTCTTCTGAGGAATCGCCTCGGCTTTGCATAGCGGGAAAATCCTATCATTTGGAAACCAAGACACAACATTACTGAAGCGGCGAGGTGTGTTGTCTATCGGGGTTGAACTTTGTTGTGGGGGTCAGTTTGGTTATCCGGTGTCTGTACATGGCCTACTCCCTTCCCCCCCCCTCCAGGCCTTTGCCTCCTCATCTCATACAGTATGTACAGCCCTACAGAATCTCTATAATTCGGTGTCAACTTATGTCCGAGATTGCCCAAGGCATGGCCGGTAGACATGTGCATTCGTTTTCGTCCGAATTTCGGGAATTTTCCTTATCGTTTTAATAAACGAAAACAAATGCGCAGAATCCGAAGTCCGAAAGATCCGACATAAAAAAAAATGCTTTATTTTCGTTTTCGTTGCTACAACAGTTGGATATAGATAGGAGATTCGACATGGCGCTGACAACAGCAATCTGTGTCTATCGAACCTGCGGTCAAATGTGCCTAACCTCACTCTATTAGTCCAAGATGATTTGACATAGAGAGAAAAGAGTCGACATTAGAGAGAAAAGAGTCATCATTAGAGAGAAAAGAGTCAACATTAGAGAGAAAAGAGTCGACATAGAGAGAAAAGAGTCGACGTAGAGAGAGAAAAGAGTCGACATAGAGAGAAAAGAGTCGACATAGAGAGAAAAGATTTGACATAGAGAGAAAAGATTTGACATAGAGAGAAAAGATTTGACATAGAGAGAAAAGAGTCATCATTAGAGAGAAAAGAGTCATCATTAGAGAGAAAAGATTCGACATTAGAGAGAAAAGAGTCGACATTATAGAGAGAAAAGAGTCATCATTAGAGAGAAAAGATTCGACATTAGAGAGAAAAGAGTCATCATTAGAGAGAAAAGATTCGACATTAGAGAGAAAAGAGTCGACATTATAGAGAGAAAAGAGTCATCATTAGAGAGAAAAGAGTCGTCATTAGAGAGAAAAGAGTCGTCATTAGAGAGAAAAGAGTCGACATTAGAGAGAAAAGAGTCATCATTAGAGAGAAAAGAGTCGTCATTAGAGAGAAAAGAGTCGACATAGAGAGAAAAGAGTCGACATAGAGAGAAAAGATTTGACATAGAGAGAAAAGATTTGACATAGAGAGAAAAGAGTCGACAGAGAGAAAAGAGTCGACAGAGAGAAAAGAGTTGACATAGAGAGAAAAGATTTGACATAGAGAGAAAAGATTTGACATAGAGAGAAAAGAGTCGACAGAGAGAAAAGAGTCGACAGAGAGAAAAGAGTCGACATAGAGAGAAAAGAGTCGACATAGAGAGAAAAGATTTGACATAGAGAGAAAAGATTTGACATAGAGAGAAAAGAGTCGACATAGAGAGAAAAGATTGGACATAGAGAGAAAAGAGTCGACATAGAGAGAAAAGAGTCGTCATTAGAGAGAAAAGAGTCATCATTAGAGAGAAAAGAGTCGACATTAGAGAGAAAAGAGTCGACATTAGAGAGAAAAGAGTCGTCATTAGAGAGAAAAGAGTCATCATTAGAGAGAAAAGAGTCAACATTAGAGAGAAAAGAGTCGACATAGAGAGAAAAGAGTCGACATAGAGAGAAAAGATACGACATAGAGAGAAAAGAGTCGACATAGAGAGAAAAGATTGGACAGAGAGAAAAGAGTCGACATAGAGAGAAAAGAGTCGACAGAGAGAGAAAAGATTTGACATAGAGAGAAAAGAGTCAACATCGAGAGAAAAGAGTCGACATAGAGAGAAAAGATTGGACATAGAGAGAAAAGATTGGACATAGAGAGAAAAGAGTGGACATAGAGAGAAAAGAGTCGACATAGAGAGAAAAGATTTCACATAGAGAGAAAAGATTGGACATAGAGAGAAAAGATTGGACATAGAGAGAAAAGAGTTGACATAGAGAGAAAAGAGTCGACATAGAGAGAAAAGAGTCGACATAGAGAGAAAAGATTTGACATAGAGAGAAAAGAGTCGACAGAGAGAAAAGAGTCGACAGAGAGAAAAGAGTCGACATAGAGAGAAAAGATTTGACATAGAGAGAAAAGATTTGACATAGAGAGAAAAGAGTCGACATAGAGAGAAAAGATTGGACATAGAGAGAAAAGAGTCGACATTAGAGAGAAAAGAGTCATCATTAGAGAGAAAAGAGTCGACATAGAGAGAAAAGAGTCAACATCGAGAGAAAAGAGTCGACATAGAGAGAAAAGATTGGACATAGAGAGAAAAGATTGGACATAGAGAGAAAAGAGTGGACATAGAGAGAAAAGAGTCGACATAGAGAGAAAAGATTTCACATAGAGAGAAAAGATTGGACATAGAGAGAAAAGATTGGACATAGAGAGAAAAGAGTTGACATAGAGAGAAAAGAGTCGACATAGAGAGAAAAGAGTCGACATAGAGAGAAAAGATTTGACATAGAGAGAAAAGAGTCGACAGAGAGAAAAGAGTCGACAGAGAGAAAAGAGTGGACATAGAGAGAAAAGAGTCGACATAGAGAGAAAAGATTTGACATAGAGAGAAAAGATTTGACATAGAGAGAAAAGAGTCGACATAGAGAAAAAAGATTGGACATAGAGAGAAAAGAGTCGTCATTAGAGAGAAAAGAGTCATCATTAGAGAGAAAAGAGTCATCATTAGAGAGAAAAGATTCGACATTAGAGAGAAAAGAGTCGACATTAGAGAGAAAAGAGTCGTCATTAGAGAGAAAAGAGTCATCATTAGAGAGAAAAGAGTCGACATAGAGAGAAAAGATTGGACATAGAGAGAAAAGAGTCGACATTAGAGAGAAAGGAGTCATAATTAGAGAGAAAAGAGTCGACATTAGAGAGAAAAGAGTCGTCATTAGAGAGAAAAGAGTCATCATTAGAGAGAAAAGAGTCATCATTAGAGAGAAAAGATTCGACATTAGAGAGAAAAGAGTCGACATTAGAGAGAAAAGAGTCGTCATTAGAGAGAAAAGAGTCATCATTAGAGAGAAAAGAGTCATCATTAGAGAGAAAAGATTCGACATTAGAGAGAAAAGAGTCGACATTAGAGAGAAAAGAGTCGTCATTAGAGAGAAAAGAGTCATCATTAGAGAGAAAAGAGTCATCATTAGAGAGAAAAGATTCGACATTAGAGAGAAAAGAGTCGACATTAGAGAGAAAAGAGTCGTCATTAGAGAGAAAAGAGTCATCATTAGAGAGAAAAGAGTCAACATTAGAGAGAAAAGAGTCGACATAGAGAGAAAAGAGTCGACATAGAGAGAAAAGATTCGACATAGAGAGAAAAGAGTCGACATAGAGAGAAAAGATTGGACAGAGAGAAAAGAGTCGACATAGAGAGAAAAGAGTCGACAGAGAGAGAAAAGATTTGACATAGAGAGAAAAGAGTCAACATCGAGAGAAAAGAGTCGACATAGAGAGAAAAGATTGGACATAGAGAGAAAAGATTGGACATAGAGAGAAAAGATTGGACATAGAGAGAAAAGAGTCGACATAGAGAGAAAAGAGTCGACATAGAGAGAAAAGATTTGACATAGAGAGAAAAGATTTGACATAGAGAGAAAAGAGTCGACAGAGAGAAAAGAGTCGACATAGAGAGAAAAGAGTCGACATAGAGAGAAAAGATTTGACATAGAGAGAAAAGATTTGACATAGAGAGAAAAGATTTGACATAGAGAGAAAAGAGTCGACAGAGAGAAAAGAGTGGACATAGAGAGAAAAGAGTCGACATAGAGAAAAAAGATTTCACATAGAGAGAAAAGATTTGACATAGAGAGAAAAGATTTGACATAGAGAGAAAAGATTTGACACAGAGAGAAAAGAGTCGACAGAGAGAAAAGAGTCGACATAGAGAGAAAAGAGTCGACATAGAGAGAAAAGATTTGACATAGAGAGAAAAGATTTGACATAGAGAGAAAAGAGTCGACATAGAGAGAAAAGATTGGACATAGAGAGAAAAGAGTCGACATAGAGAGAAAAGAGTCGACATAGAGAGAAAAGATTTGACATAGAGAGAAAAGATTGGACATAGAGAGAAAAGATTGGACATAGAGAGAAAAGAGTCGACATAGAGAGAAAAGATTTGACATAGAGAGAAAAGAGTCGACAGAGAGAAAAGAGTCGACATAGAGAGAAAAGATTTGACATAGAGAGAAAAGAGTCGACATAGAGAGAAAAGATTCGACATAGAGAGAAAAGAGTCGACATAGAGAGAAAAGAGTCGACATAGAGAGAAAAGATTTGACATAGAGAGAAAAGATTTGACATAGAGAGAAAAGATTTGACATAGAGAGAAAAGAGTCGACATAGAGAGAAAAAAGTCGACATAGAGAGAAAAGAGTCGACATTATAGAGAGAAAAGATTTGACATAGAGAGAAAAGAGTCGACATAGAGAGAAAAGAGTCGACAGAGAGAGAAAAGATTTGACATAGAGAGATAAGATTCGACATAGAAGAAAAGAGTCGACATAGAAGAAAAGAGTTGACATTATAGAGACACGAAGATTGGACATAGAGAGGAAAGATTCGACATTATAGAGAAAAGAGTATACTGACACAAAATACTGACACCAATGTAATCCCTACTAACACCATCCACTGCTCGAATGCGCATGTGTGTTCTTAAAGTTAGGGTGCGTGTTATACGCCTGTGTGTGTTATACGCCGATAAATACGGTAATTGTTTCATAAAAAAATATTATGAACAAAATTCTTTTAAAAAAATTGTAAAAAAAATTATAATAATAATAAAATCAAAAATATTATTTTATTTTTTAAATAATTTTGTTCATAATTTTCATAATTTTTTTTTATGAAAAATTATAAAAAATAAATAAAAAAACAACAACATAAAAAAAAATAAAAAAATACTGACACCAATGTCATCCCTACTAACACCATCCACTGCTGGACTGCGCATGTGTGTTTGAACTTTGGGGTGCACACCCTAATGCAATAGGCTGCGCACACCAATGGCGAGGGCCCTGTGGGTTCAGGGATGGGGATCCGGAATGCAGATCATTTGGGTGGCGTCCAAAAAGTCGAAAAACAGGTGAAAGCTGATGGGAAAAAAAAAAAAAAATCGCATTGCATCCAAAGCGTTAAGTTTTTAAAAGCATTGCCAGCTCATGAAGCCGTATCCCTCCTGTCAGCTCCGCAAGGCTCGTCCCTCCCTGGGGGGGGCGTCACACATCTGGCGGCACAAACGCCGATTTTGCACACACAAACAGATGCCGCCTCCACTCTGTAACTAGAATCTGTCACGGCATATTAAGAACGCGGGATGAAGGGCGTGGCTTAGCTGGGGATGTAGACGGTCGCACGTCCTGTGAGCTCCGCCGATCATCCGCTCGATTATCCTGCTGACAAGCCGTTCGTGGCTTTACTTTGGTCCCGCTACTTACCTGGACTCCCCTGGCTGCTACAGCGACCCTCGACGGTACCGGATCGGGCGTAGATAAGATGTCCCGGCGCAATGCACAAGGCCGCACGGCCCCGGACCACGCGATCCAAGATGGCGGCGCCGCGCAGTCGGCGAAAGAGAAATACAAAGCCGCGGCTCAGAAGTTGTTCTCCCCGATCAGCACACGCGAGCTCCTGGAGGTCCCTGGGGATGGCGGAGACAACCGGAGCGGGTCCCAATCCGATGCCGACGACACTGTGCCCCTGGAGGACCCATCCGCACCAGTGCTGCCGTGGAACACAGTGAGTACATCACCAGGGTCCCATGGGCTGGATGCGGTGGAGGCCTCAGGCCCGGACGGGCCTGAGCCCACACTAAGGGACATCTTTGCAGCAATTACGGCCTGCAATGCCTCAGTGACACACCTGGCATCAGAACTTAAGGGGGTAAAGGCAGAAATGACATACATGCGCCAGGACATGCAGAAGCTGCGGGACCGCACTACTGATGTTGAGGGCCGTGTTAGTGTATTGGAGGATGATATAGCCCCTATGCAGAGGGAGGCACATGCCCAACAACTGATGGTCGCTAAACATGCGGCAAAAATTGACGAACTCGAAAATAGAATGCGCCGCAATAATGTTAGAGCCATTGGAATACCAGAAAGAATGGAGGGAAAGAATCCGGTAGCATTCATAGAGCAATGGCTGACAGAGAAATTCGGAAAAGACTCTTTTTCACAAATGTTTGCGGTGGAACGCGCACACCGTGTCCCCCTGAGGCCTTTACCCCCGGGGAACCCGCCCAGGGCCTTTCTGTTTAAACTGTTACACTACAGGGACAGGGATGTCATCCTGTCTAAGGCACGCACCCTGGGGGAGGCTCTAGTTATAGATAACTCCAAGATATCCTTATTTCCGGACTTTTCAGCAGAGGTGCAAAAGCAGCGCGCCCAATTTAATGATGTCAAAAAGCGGTTGCGATTCCTGGAATTACAGTATGCCATGCTTTATCCTGCTAAGCTCCGTGTGGTAGCTAGAAATGAAGTGCACTTCTTTGAGAGACCTGCCCAAGCCATGCAATGGATGGATAGAGAGGAGCGCTCTCTGCGTGAAGATTTGGGGAGAAGACGCAGGAATGAGTGACCGCCACATGCTTCACTCACAAGCACCAACATTATTACCTAACAGCGGGACAGGAATGATGTCCTATTTCAACCTCCTTCCAAGGCGGAGAACTGTTTCCACAGGAGGTGTTCGCACAGTTTAAATATGTTTTGTTCTACACTGAAAAAAGATCCGCTGGAGGCGGATGCCCTTAAGCTGGCTAGTGAACTTTGCCCACTAGAACTGAGTCCCTCGTGGACAAGAAGTCTCATCGACGGTTTTTTATTATTTTTGGTTCCTTTGAGCTTGATAATGGTTCTCTTGAATGATATGTCTACAGTCTGCTTGACATTTGTTTCCACAGGTTGTGCCCAATGCGCCTGGACTGAGACATTGGGGAGACCTCACCCTGTGTTTTATGCTCCCCATAACATTAGAAATGAGATTCTCTCCTCCCCACCTGGTCACTCTCGCTACTATTATTTTTTTGTGTTCTGTCCCGACCGAGATGGAATAGCGTTTATTTTATTATTTGTAAGATGGTTCTGGCCTATTGACTTGAAATGCATTTATGTGGTGTTCGCTGCAGATGATTCTATACTTAGGACATGGCAGTACAGATTGTGTTAACTAGCTGGAATGTTAGAGGGCTGGGAGATAAAGTGAAACGCATGGCAGTAGGTCATGTGCTTAAACGGCTGGGCTCCTCAGTGGTGTGCCTGCAGGAGACACATATTCTACCAGGTCGGGAATCTCCATTTTCCTCTAGGCTGTATAGCAACCAGTACCACTCTGCTTTTTCATCGTATGCCAGAGGGGTCAGTACACTTATTGGCATAAATGTACCGTATACGTTTATCTCCTCACTAATAGACCCTGGAGGTCGTTTTATTTTTTTGCATTGTTCCCTAAATGGCATACCATGTATTATAGCCAACATATATATACCGCCACCTTTTTCGGCGGAGGTTCTTAAGACCCTGGCCACCTTCTTGTCACGTCACCCCGGTGTCCCCGCTCTTGTAGTGGGGGACTTTAATAATTTTTTGTGTGCCGACCTTGACAAGTTTTCTCCTGGGGCGCGGGCGGCCACACCTAGGAGGAGCCAGACGCCTTTTGCTCGGCTTCTACAGGAGCTGGGGTTAAGAGATGTCTGGAGGCTTGCTCACCCACAGGAGAGATGTTACTCTTGCCACTCCGCCTCGCATAGGGGCCTTTCTAGAATTGATCTGGGCCTGGGCAACAGTGAGATGCTTCCCCTGGTTTCGTCCATAAAGTACGAGGCCAGGACTGTTTCTGACCACTCGCCTTTATGTATTGAGATACTGGCGTCTGGAATCTCTAAGCGCACTTGCTGGAGGCTCAATCCCTTCTGGATGTCGCTGTTCCCAGCCCCTGATCCTATTCATACTGAACTAGTAAACTTTGTTAGGATTAACAGGAATTCCACGGGCCTGGGTGTCCTTTGGGATGCTCTTAAAGCCTTTTTGAGGGGCCAGTTTATTAGGTCTATCAACTCCATTAAAACGGGGACGAAGTCTTGGGAACAATTCGTGCTTCGGGAGGCTGGGAGGGCTGAGTCGGCTTATGTGGACTCCCCCTCTGAGCATACCGAAAGGGCATGGAATGAGGCTCAGAATATGGTTAAGCATGTGACTATGACCAGGGCGGAGAATAAAAGATTTTTCCTTCAGCAGAAGTACTTCGAAGACGGGGAGGGCACAGGTCATATGCTGGCTATGATGGTGAGAGCACAAAGGGGCTCGCCACACATAGAGTCAATAACTAATGTCTCGGGGTCACTGGTCTCATCTCATGCGGATGTGCTATCCACATTTAAAGATTTCTATGCTGATGTGTATTCCTCTAAAGTCTCACCTACTACTGAGGAGATTGCCTCCTTTTTGGATCAGTGCCACCTCCCGCGTCTATCGGCCGCAGACGTGGCGCAATTGAGTGCGCCGCTCACGACTGATGAACTACTGGAGGCATTGGCGCTTTCCTCTCCTGGCAAGTCTCCGGGCTCGGATGGCTTGCCGGCGGAGGTATATGGGCGCTACTCTGAAGGCCTGATACCTCTTTTGAAAGAAGTGTTTATAGATGCGTATGATCAGGGGTCCCTGCCCCAATCCATGAATGAGGCCATTATAGTTCTCCTATTGAAACCTGGTAAGGATGCCCAAAGTGCTGACTCCTATAGACCTATATCACTACTGACAACAGACGTTAAACTACTGGCTAGGGTATTGGCCACCAGGCTCGCTAAAGTTATAACTAAACTAGTCCATACGGACCAATCAGGTTTTATTCCTTCCCGGTCAACTGCCCTCAACATTAGACGCCTCTTCCTTAATTTACAGATACCTGTAGATAACGAGAAACAGAGGGCGATCCTGTCATTAGACGCTGCCAAAGCCTTTGACAGCGTCGAATGGCCCTATTTGTGGGAGGTCCTGGGACGCTTTGGACTGGGTGACAGTTTTATTAGATGGGTTCGGTTACTCTATGCTGCCCCCACGGCCAGGCTTCGAGTGAACGGGGACCTTACGGACCCCTTTCCGCTCTACAGAGGCACAAGGCAGGGGTGCCCTTTATCGCCCCTGCTTTTTGCACTAGCCCTCGAGCCGTTAGCGGCGCGGATAAGGTCCTCCCCTGAGATAATCGGTTTTGAGAGAGGTGAACAGATAGAGAAGATTTCTCTTTACGCAGACGATACCCTGTTGTATCTGGGAGATGTGGATACATCTCTTACGGCAGCTATGGAATTGATCCAACGGTTCGGCTCCTTGTCGGGGTTCTCGATAAATTGGGGTAAATCCGTCATTTTGCCTGTGGATGGTCCGGTTGCCTCTCTACCGGAGGCGGCGGGGTCACTGAAGGTGGTGGAATCTTTTAAATACTTAGGAGTTCAGGTGTCAGCTAACCCACAGAAATACTTGGAGGAGAATTTGTTGCCCCTTTTCCAACGACTGCAAATGACCTGTAATACCTGGTGCAAACTTCCGCTCTCAGTAATTGGTAGAATAAATCTAATAAAAATGGTGTGGGGCCCCCAACTTCTATACATTATGCACAATTCCCCTCAGTGGATACCTCGTCGTTGGTTCACCCGGATAGATTCCTTGTTTAGATCACTGATTTGGAAAAAAAAAGTGGCCCGTATCAGATTGTCCACGTTACAATATGATAAAGACCAGGGAGGAGCGGCTGTCCCTAATCCTAAATTCTACTTCTTAGCCTCTCAAATGCAGCATCTGTGTGGCATGGGGCGGGCCAATGATAATGACTCAATTGATACTCTACTGCGAACGGGTTCGGGGAGTGCGTCGGTCCTAGCAAATTTGGAGGCGGGTTTTCCGCATCTGCCTCAGGCGGCACCCACCGTGGTCCTCCTTAGGAAGCTGTGGTCTATGGTTAGATCCACCTTGGGTGTCTCGGGATTTCTTGCGGACACTCCTTTGTGGGACAACCTAAACCTAATGGAGGTCTTCAGGCTTGAAGGCTTTCAGGTTTGGAAACTGGCAGGAATTAAGAACATCGCCCAGATTTACAGTAACAATGTGCTTAAATCATTTCAGGATTTACAAAATGAATTTGGTCTACCCAGACAACAATTTTATAGGTATCTACAACTCAGGCATGCCCTTCGGGCACAGGGGCAGGTGTCGGTTCTCCAGCTATCTGGGAATAGGCTGTTAACTGAGGTATTTTCTGGCACGGAAAGAAAGGGTATGATATCCCATGTATACTCCTCGCTATTGTCGTCTGTGCAAAACTCAGCAACTCTGCCATGCAGAAGAGGGTGGACAGAGGATTTGGGGGACATTGATGGCGAGACCTGGGAAATTTGTTTACAGGCTGGCCCTCTCACTTCTGTCTCGCAGTCTCACAGGTTGTCTCACCTGTTCCTGTTACACAGGGTTTATCGTACGCCTATTCAACTGTTTCGATGGGGAAGAAGGGACTCTTCACTGTGTCCCAAGCTATGCGAGGGGGAGGGGTCGCTTATTCACCTGATGTGGAGGTGCCCCAAGTTACACCGGTTCTGGAGGAGTGTCACAGAGGTTATCTCCTCGGTGTATCAAGTTAGGGTCCCACTGGACCCCATAGTATGTATACTGGGTGCCGTGGACGAAGAGGTATACCCCCCACCTATTAATATAGCAGTGATTAGGCTCCTATATCTAGCAAGGAAACAGATAGCTAGATTCTGGCTGTCCCCGCATGTCCCGACTAAGAAACAATGGATTGATCAGGTGAATCTTATTATAGTGAGGGAACATTATACATATCAGCATAGAAATGCCCCTAAGAAATTTAATTCCATCTGGCAACCCTGGCTGGAAACACCTGGACTGGCACCTCCGAGACTGGTTATGACCCGGCTGTTCCAGATGTAATCGATTCTATCTTCCTGACGCACAAAACATAAAATTATAAAATATGTCTGACTCAGTCAAAAAATGTATAAAACTTAGACCATGGTTGAGGTACGCGCCTGTGGGGATTACATAATATGGTCGGGAGAACCTACTTGAGGATGGATAAGGACTCTGAATGCTTAAGCAGACGGTGGAATGCAGACTTTCAGTTTTGGCCCGTTGGCCGAGTGTGTGTTAGTGTTGGGGGGAGAGGCGGTTTCTCACCTGCCCGGCATAGTTCAAACTCCTTCAATGACGGAATTTGGTTTAGGTCACCTCCTGGTGCCTCTGTTCTAGCATGCGTACAAAGCAAGTCTTTTTGTAATAATTTTATTTTGCAACGTTTTTTGTATGCTGATATATATCTCTGTACCGTACTTATATTTTTGGCACAATAAACCATTTTACTGATTTAAAAAAAAAAAAAAAAAGAACGCGGGATGACAGGGGACGCAATTCGCATTGTCAGCCGCGGTGACGACTCCCGCCGTCCTTCCTGGCAGGAAACAGAGAGGTGAAGGGCAGGAGGGGAAAAAAATAATAATAAAAATAAAAAAATGACACCGTTGTGTTAGGGGACAAAGTAAATGAATTTAATCTGTGGACGGGGATCTCCGGCTGGTCGTGTGCTCAGATGGCTTTGCTACGGATTACCTTACCAGCGCGTCCCCATTAATAATATTACATGGGGGGGAGGGGGGGGGGCGCTAAACCGCCAGAACTAAAAACACATTTTGGGCTTTTTGCCATAGTGTGTATATATACAGCGTATTATGTCAGACTTACCTAGCAAACTTTATACATATACCGTATTTATCGGCGTATACCGCTCACTTTTTTCCCCTTAAAATAAGGGGAAAATCGTGGGTGCGCGATATACGCCGATACCCGCGCTGTGTTTGAACGCCGTCGCCGACATATACCGAGCGCAGTACACTCGGGTACACTCCGCCAGGCTCGCCCTGTGCCGCCTCCTAGCCTTTATGCGAGAGGAGCCGAGCGCGCCCGAGTGTACTGCGCTCAGTATATGTCGGCGGCGGCGTTCAAACACAGCGCGGGAAGCAGGGATCGGCTCAGAAACAGCGCGGGAGAAGCGGGGAGGACACCACCGAGGTTGGGGGTGCGCGCTATACGCCGGGGCGCGATATACGAAGATAAATACGGTATATATATATATATATATATACACACTGCTCAAAAAAATTAAAGGAACACTTTTGAATCAGAACTCATGGGATATTGATCTGTTCAGTTAAGTAGCGGAGGGGGGAGGCATGTATACAGAGGGGGGAGGGGTGTATACAGAGAAGGGAGGGGTGTATACAGAAGGGGGAGGGGTGTATACAGAGAAGGGAGGGTGTATACAGCAGGGGGAGGGGTGTATACAGCAGGGGGGAGGCGTGTATACAGCAGGGGGAGGGGTGTATACAGCAGGGAGAGGGGTGTATACAGCAGGGGGGAGGGGTGTATACAGAAGGGGAGGGGTGTATACAGAAGGGGGTTGTTAATCAGTTTCCGCTGCTTTGCTGTTAATTGATTAATTAATTTAACAACAGGCGCACTAGATGGGCAACAATGAGACGACCTCCAAAACAGGAAGGGTCTTTCGGGTGGTGGTGTCTGACATTTTTTTTCCCTACTCATCTTTTCTGACTGTTTTTCACTAGTTTTGCATTTGGCTAGTGTCAGTGTCACTACTGGTAGCATGAGGCCATACCTGGACCCTATAGAGGTCAGTGTCACTACTGGTAGCATGAGGCCATACCTGGACCCTACAGAGGTCAGTGTCACTACTGGTAGCACAAGGCGATACTTGGACCCTCTAGGGTCAGTGTCACTACTGGTAGCACAAGGCGATACTTGGACCCTATAGAGGTCAGTGTCACTACTGGTAGAACGAGGCCATACCTGGACCCTCTAGGGTCAGTGTCACTACTGGTAGCATGAGGCCATACCTGGACCCTATAGAGGTCAGTGTCACTACTGGTAGCACAAGGCGATACTTGGACCCTCTAGGGTCAGTGTCACTACTGGTAGCATGAGGCCATACCTGGACCCTATAGGGTCAGTGTCTCTACTGGTAGCATGAGGCCATACCTGAACCCTATAGAGGTCGGTGTCTCTACCGGTAGCATGAGGCCATACCTGGACCCTATAGAGGTCGGTGTCTCTACTGGTAGCATGAGGCCATACCTGGACCCTATAGAGGTCGGTGTCTCTACTGGTAGAATGAGGCCATATCTGGACCCTATAGAGGTCAGTGTCACTACTGGTAGCACAAGGCGATACTTGGACCCTTATAGAGGTCTGTGTCACTACTGGTAGAATGAGGTCATATCTGGACCCTATAGGGTCAGTGTCACTACTGGTAGAATGAGGCCATACCTGGACCCTATAGAGGTCAGTGTCACTACTGGTAGCACAAGGCGATACTTGGACCCTATAGAGGTGGCACAGGCAGTCCAACTCCTCCAGGATGGCACATCAATACGTGTCATTGGCAGAAGGTTTGCCGTGTCTCCCGGCACAGTCTCAGGAGCATGGAGGAGATTCCAGGAGACAGGCAGTTCCTCTAGGAGAGCTGGACAGAGCCGTAGAAGGTCCTTAACCCATCAGCAGGACTGGTATCTGCTCCTTTGTGCAAGGAGGAACAGGATGAGCACTGCCAGAGCCCTACAAAATGACCTCCAGCAGGCCACTGGTGTGAATGTCTCTGACCAATCAGAAACAGACTTCATGGGGGTGGCCTGAGGACCCGACGTCCTCTAGTGTGCTCTGTGCTCACTGCCGGACACTGTGGAGCTTGATTGTCATTTTCCGATGAACGCCAAGAACTGTCTGGTCCGCCACTGGTGCCCCATGTTTTTCACAGATGAGAGCAGGTTCACCCGGAGCGTATGTGACAGACATGAAAGGGTCTGGAGAAGCAGCGGAGAACGTTATACTGCCTGTAACATTGTTCAGCATGAGCGGTTTGGTGGTGGGTCAGTGATGGTCTGTGGAGGCATATCCATGGAGGGACACACAGACCTCTACAGGCTACACAATGGCACCCTGACTGTCTTTCGGTATCGGGATGAAATCTTTGGACCCATTGTCAGACCCTACGCTGGTGCAGTGGGTCCTGGGTTCCTCCTAGTGCACAATGCCGGCCTTAATGTGGAGAGAGCATGCAGCCAGTTCCTGAAAGATGAAGAAATTGACACCATTGAATGACCCCAACCTGACCTAAATCCAGAAGAACATCTCTGGGACATTATGTTTCGTGCCATCCGGTGCCGCCAGGTTGCACCTCAGTGATGCTCTGGTCCAGATCTGGGAGGAAATACCCCGGGACACCATCCGTCATCTCATTAGGACATTGTCAGGCATGCATACTAGCACATGGGGGCCATACAAACTACTAGAGGACCATTCAGAGTTGCGGCAATTACATTTCAGAAAAATGGACGAGCTTGCTGTATCATTTTTTTCATTTTAATTTTCGGGGTGTCTTTGTATTCTGCCCTCTGTAGGTGGATCATTTTTATTCCCAAACGATGTGGCGTCCTTCCTTCCTAACACATTACCCGGTCCGTACCAGTATAGAACCCCAACACAATACCCAGTCCGTACCAGTATAGATCCCAACACAATACCCAGTCCGTACCAGTAGAGATCCCAACACAATACCCAGTCCGTACCAGTAGAGATCCCAACACATTACCCAGTCCGTATCAGTATAGATCCCAACACATTACCCAGTCCGTACCAGTATAGAACCCCAACACATTAGCCAGTCCGTACCAGTAGAGATCCCAACACATTACCCAGTCCGTACCAGTATAGATCCAACACATTACCCAGTCTGTACCAGTATAAATCCCAACACATTACCCAGTCCGTACCAGTATAGAACATCAACACATTACCCAGTCCGTACCAGTATAGATCTCCAGCAATAATCCCCTCCCCATGCGACATCAGTCCCCTGAATAATCCCCTCCCATGCGACATCAGCCCGCTGAATAATCCCCTCCCATGCAACATCAGTCCCCTGAATAATCCCCTCCCCATGCGACATCAGTCCCCTGAATAATCCCCTCCCCATGCGACATCAGTCCCCTGAATAATCCCCTCCCCATGCGACATCAGTCCCCTGAATAATCCCCTCCCCATCAGTCCCCTGAATAATCCCCTCCCCATGCGACATCAGTCCCCTGAATAATCCCCTCCCCATCAGTCCCCTGAATAATCCCCTCCCCACGCGACATCAGCCCCCTGAATAATCCCCTCCCACGCGACATCAGCCCCCTGAATAATCCCCTCCCACGCGACATCAGCCCCCTGAATAATCCCCTCCCACGCGACATCAGCCCCCTGAATAATCCCCTCCCACGCGACATCAGCCCCCTGAATAATCCCCTCCCACGCGACATCAGCCCCCTGAATAATCCCCTCCCACGCGACATCAGCCCCCTGAATAATCCCCTCCCACGCGACATCAGCCCCCTAAATAATCCCCTCCCACGCAACATCAGCCCCCTGAATAATCCCCTCCCACGCGACATCAGCCCCTAAATAATCCCCTCCCACGTCACATCAGCCCCCTGAATAATCCCCTCCCACGCTACATCAGCCCCCTGAATAATCCCCTCCCATGCGACATCAGCCCCCTGAATAATCCCCTCCCCACACGACATCAGCCCCTGAATAATCCCCTCCCACGCGACATCAGCCCCCTGAATAATCCCCTCCCACGCGACATCAGCCCCCTGAATAATCCCCTCCCACGCGACATCAGCCCCCTGAATAATCCCCTCCCACGCGACATCAGCCCCCTGAATAATCCCCTCCCACGCGACATCAGCCCCCTAAATAATCCCCTCCCGATGCGACATCAGCCCCCTGAATAATCCCCTCCCACGCGACACCAGCCCCCTGAATAATCCCCTCCCACGCGACATCAGCACCTGAATAATCCCCTCCCCATGTGACATCAGCCCCCTGAATAATCCCCTCCCACGCGACATCAGCGCCCTGAATAATCCCCTCCCACGCGACATCAGCTCCCTGAATAATCCCCTCCCACGCGACATCAGCTCCCTGAATAATCCCCTCCCACGCGACATCAGCCCCCTGAATAACCCCCCTCCCACGCGACATCAGCCCCCTGAATAACCCCCCTCCCACGCGACATCAGCCCCCTGAATAATCCCTTCCCACGCGACATCAGCCCCCTGAATAATCCCCTCCCACGCGACATCAGCCCCCTAAATAATCCCCTCCCACGCGACATCAGCCCCCTGAATAATCCCCTCCCACGCGACATCAGCCCCCTGAATAATCCCCTCCCACGCGACATCAGCCCCTGAATAATCCCCTCCCACGCGACATCAGCCCCTGAATAATCCCCTCCCCCTGCGACATCAGATCCTGAATAATCCCCTCCCCATGTGACATCAGCCCCCTGAATAATCCCCTCCCACGCGACATCAGCCCCCTGAATAATCCCCTCCCACGCTACATCAGCTCCCTGAATAATCCCCTCCCACGCAACATCAGCCCCTGAATAATCCCCTCCCCATGCGACATCAGCCCCCTGAATAATCCCCTCCCACGCTACATCAGTCCCCTGAATAATCCCTTCCCACGCGACATCAGCCCCCTGAATAATCCCCTCCCACGCGACATCAGCCCCCTGAATAATCCCCTCCCACGCGACATCAGCCCCTGAATAATCCCCTCCCACGCGTCATCAGCCCCCTGAATAATCCCCTCCCACAGTAGCCAGGCATACCTGCACTTTTAAAAAATCTGAAACCTCATCACGTGCAATGACAAAATTTCCCTGAAAATAAGTAAAGGATACAAAAAACAACCAAGAATATCAGTTTTTATTTGACGGTTTTACATTTTTCTACACGTAAAATAAAAAATCCTACAGGAAAAGAAAAAATGACCATGTAATTGTAATTCGGATACAAAAAAATAATCTATTACCCTCCCAACGAGGTGTATTTGTTGTCTCCCCCAACATGTTACGCCCCCCCTCTTTATAAAATATTTAAGAGTATATACAAATCGGCGTAGCACTCCCCCACCTTCACCAGCGTTCTTGATACAAGGGGGTGTAGGGATGTCCTCCCAGCGGGATGCAATCACAGAGGAAGGCGCTCCATCCTGTCGCGCACACCTGTCAATGAGCTTGTAAAACCGCGCGTTACGCCTGGCGAGTCTCACAAGAACGCCGTCGCCTTCGCTCGGGACGTCTCTTCTACTTGAACTGGTTGTCAATCAGCGTTCCCTTCATTTTGGCTTTCTTTGCTTCCAGTTCAGCCTGGTGAGAGACGAAGGGAATAAATTAATCAGCGTAATTTGAGCGGATGAGATGAAAACATATGGCGCTAGTGAAGCCCCACCGGCACCGCGTGGAGAAATAGAAAATTCTACGGAATGAAATATCTGACATCTGTGACCTGAATACAATCTGTCACTGACAATGACAGAAAAATGGAGGGGAGCTTCCTATTCCTCCGAGACAAACAGAAACTCAGAACAAGTAAAATCATTTTGTGAACTTCTGAAGATATCCAACGATCTCTGCCAATGTACTAAAGTTACGTCTCCCCGATCTCCTGTATTCAGGTCAAGTAAACAGAGGGATGACCTGATCACTCAGAGTACTCTTCCGTGACCAATCAGCAGACTGGGGGGGCGGGGACATGACACCACTATATAACTGAAAGCGGAACTTCCTCCACACCCATAAAAATGATTACGCATGTGCCCCTTAACCACTTGTCCACCGGGCCTATTTTAGCACTTCTCTCCATGTAAAAATCACAATTTTTTTGCTAGAAAATTAATCAGAACCCCCCAAACATTATATATTTTTTTTAGCAGACACCCTAGGGCAGGGGTGTCAAACTGGCGGCCCTCCAGCTGTTCCGAAACTACAAGTCCCATCATGCCTCTGCCTGTGGGAGTCATGCTTGTAACTGTTAGCCTTGCAATGCCTCATGGGACTTGTAGTTTTGCAACAGCTGGAGGGCCGCCAGTTTGACACCCCTGCTCTAGGGAATAAAATGGCGGTCATTGCAACTTTTTTTTCCCCTTGCACGGTATTTGCGCAATAATTTTTCAAACGACTTTTTTGGGGGGAGGAAAAAAAAACGGTTTCATGAATTAAAAAAATAACAAAACAGTAAAGTTAGCCCAATTTTTTTGTATAATGTGAAAGACGATATTACACCGAGTAAATAGATACCTAACATGTCACGCTTTAAAATTGGGCACACTCATGGAATGGCGCCAAACTTTGGTACGTAAAAATCTCCATAGGTGACACTTGAATTTTTTTTTACAGGTTACGATTTTCGAGTTGCAGAGGATGTCTAGTGCTAGAATTGTTGCACACGCTCTAACGCATGCGATGATACCTCACATGTGGGGTTTGAACGGCGTTTACATGTGGGCGGGACTTACATGCGTGTTCGCTTCTGCGCAAGAGATAACGGGGACAGGGGCGTTTTGAAGAAAAAAAAAATGTTTTAATTTTTTTTTTTATCACTTTTATTTCTACTACAAGGAATGTAATCATCCCTTGTAATAGGAATCAGTGTGACAGGTCCTCTTTATGGAGAGATACGGGGTGGTCAATAAGACCCCACATCTCTCCTCCAGGCTTACAAGCATGAAATCAGTGAAAAAAAAAAAAAAAAAAATCACTGATCACATGCCGACAGCCGCGACTTTGTTTACTTCCGGGTACCGGGCGTGACGTCATAACATCGCGCCCGGGCCTCCGACGGTCATAGAGATGACTGATGACCATCTGGTCACCAGTCATCTCTATGCTTTCCAGGCAGCGCCGACCGATTCGCTCTCCGGGCCCCCGATGGCACGGGAGAGTACAAGTATTCGGGCAAATGCTTGGTATCGGTCCCGATACTGGTATCGGTATCGGGACAACCCTAGCTCCGCCCTATGCATTTCGTCACATTTGACGTTGTATGGGGAAAAGGGAAGGACAAGCATATTGTGGTGGATCACTATGATGTCACGGTCTATAAAGAAACCATTTGACCAAGTGTGGATGACGATTTCACTCACCGCTTTTGGACGCTCACTTGTTTCTGTACTTATTTCTTTGGACTTCTGCATATTATGTTTTGTGATATTGTTGATCACTATTAAATTAGCGATGCACTATTTTTCATCCAAAAAAAAAGGTACCTAGACAAGTCGAGTTTTTCATCAATTTTTTTTTATGCTGAAAAAGCCCCCCTCGGCTTATACTCGAGTGAGGGAGAGTGTTGGTGTTCTCTGGTCTGAGCGCTGGCGATCCGCCTCTAGAGGCCTAACAGTGTTTAGGAGTCGCCACCATTTTGTTGTTTGTTGTGTGTTTTTTTGTTGTTACAGTGGACGGCCGCCGAACAGTTGCATGACACAGTGGGAGACCGTAAACAAGGTGAGGCTGCAAATGGGCACAGCGAGGCTGCAAATGGGCATTGTTTACCAGTAGCTGCTGCAATTCCCACCCTAGGCTTATACTCGAATCGATACGTTTTTCCCTGCTTTTTGTGGTAAAATTAGGTGCCTCGGCTTATACGGCATTTACAAAATTGAAAAAATAAAATTGTAAGGGGAGAGCAAAGGAAAGAGCCTTCCAAAATGTAATGGAGGTTCTGCTTAAACTACAAGTGGTGTCCTCTGGATGGACGGCCAGAAACACAAACCCTTTGTCAGGTAGAGTATCTCTCCTCGATGGAATTATCTGTGTGTTTAGTGATCTTGCCTTGGAGCTCGGCTTTAAATCCGCTCAATGAAGGACCTCAAAAAGCCCCATCAATGTGCAATCTTCTGTGTCCCGCCTGCAAACCGTGAACTGAATATTTAGCGTCATCCTCAGACTCCATACAAAGCCAAGGACGTCGGTGGTGTACAATGGCTGACCTACAACTTCCGTCATGCCAGATGAGCGAGGCGTACTACGCACGTCCTACACAAAGGGCTGGAAATGAATAGGATGGAAGACAATAGTCAATCTCAGGGATCGGGGTCACCCGGTGGACTTGCAAATTGCAGCCCAATTGTGTGGGCAGATACTCCCGACTCCCCTTATTGGTAGAAGGATTTACATTTAACATTTTAACAAGCACACGGTGAGCCGTAAAAAAAAAAAGTCATAGCTGATCCTTAAAATTTAAAAAAGCAGCAACAAAATTGTTTGGAGCGTTTGTCTCAGCTGATTAGCACCCCTTGCTCCTCCCTCCCAGCAGTGACTATGTAGCTCGAATCCCCCTGCTATCCTCTCCCAGCAGCTCAGCTCTCCCTTCCCTGCCGTGACTCGGCAAGCTCAGCTCCCCCCTTCCCTGCCGTGACTCGAAAAGCTCAGCTCCCCCCTTCCCTGCCGTGACTCAGCAAGCTCAGCTCCCCCCTTCCCTGCCGTGACTCGAAAAGCTCAGCTCCCTCCTTCCCTGCCGTGACTCAGCAAGCTCAGCTCCCCCCTTCCCTGCCGTGACTCAGCAAGCTCAGCTCCCCCCTTCCCTGCCGTGACTCAGCAAGCTCAGCTCCCCCCTTCCCTGCCGTGACTCAGCAAGCTCAGCTCCCCCCTTCCCTGCCGTGACTCAGCAAGCTCAGCTCCCTCCTTCCCTGCCGTGACTCAGCAAGCTCAGCTCCCACCTTCCCTGCCGTGACTCAGCAAGCTCAGCTCCCACCTTCCCTGCCGTGACTCAGCAAGCTCAGCTCCCCCCTTCCCTGCCGTGACTCGGCAAGCTCAGCTCCCCCCTTCCCTGCCGTGACTCGGCAAGCTCAGCTCCCCCCTTACCTGCCGTGACTCGAAAAGCTCAGCTCCCCCCTTCCCTGCCGTGACTCGAAAAGCTCAGCTCCCTCCTTCCCTGCCGTGACTCAGCAAGCTCAGCTCCCCCCTTCCCTGCCGTGACTCAGCAAGCTCAGCTCCCCCCTTCCCTGCCGTGACTCAGCAAGCCCAGTGCTTCGCCTCCCTGCAGTGACTCAGCAAGCTCAGCTCCCCTCTTCCCTGCCGTGACTCGGCAAGCTCAGCTCCCCCCTTCCCTGCCGTGACTCGGCAAGCTCAGCTCCCCCCTTCCCTGCCGTGACTCGGCAAGCTCAGCTCCCCCCTTCCCTGCCGTGACTCAGCAAGCTCAGCTCCCCCCTTCCCTGCCGTGACTCAGCAAGCTCAGCTCCCCCCTTCCCTGCCGTGACTCGAAAAGCTCAGCTCCCTCCTTCCCTGCCGTGACTCAGCAAGCTCAGCTCCCCCCTTCCCTGCCGTGACTCAGCAAGCTCAGCTCCCACCTTCCCTGCCGTGACTCAGCAAGCTCAGCTCCCCCCTTCCCTGCCGTGACTCGGCAAGCTCAGCTCCCCCCTTACCTGCCGTGACTCGAAAAGCTCAGCTTCCCCCTTCCCTGCCGTGACTCGAAAAGCTCAGCTCCCTCCTTCCCTGCCGTGACTCAGCAAGCTCAGCTCCCCCCTTCCCTGCCGTGACTCAGCAAGCCCAGTGCTTCGCCTCCCTGCAGTGACTCAGCAAGCTCAGCTCCCCTCTTCCCTGCCGTGACTCGGCAAGCTCAGCTCCCCCCTTCCCTGACGTGACTCGGCAAGCTCAGCTCCCCCCTTCCCTGCCGTGACTCAGCAAGCTCAGCTCCCCCAAGCTCAGCTCCCCCCTTCCCTGCCGTGACTCAGCAAGCTCAGCTCCCCCCTTCCCTGCCGTGACTCAGCAAGCCCAGTGCTTCGCCTCCCTGCAGTGACTCAGCAAGCTCAGCTCCCCTCTTCCCTGCCGTGACTCGGCAAGCTCAGCTCCCCTCTTCCCTGCCGTGACTCGGCAAGCTCAGCTCCCCCCTTTCCTGACGTGACTCGGCAAGCTCAGCTCCCCCCTTCCCTGACGTGACTCGGCAAGCTCAGCTCCCACCTTCCCTGCCGTGACTCGGCAAGCTCAGCTCCCACCTTCCCTGCCGTGACTCGGCAAGCTCAGCTCCCACCTTCCCTGCCGTGACTCGGCAAGCTCAGCTCCCACCTTCCCTGCCGTGACTCGGCAAGCTCAGCTCCCACCTTCCCTGCCGTGACTCGGCAAGCTCAGCTCTCCCCTTCCCTGCCATGACTCAGCAAGATCTGCTCCCCCTTCCCTGCCATGACTCAGCAAGCTCAGCTCTCCCCTTCCCCCCTTCCCTGCCATGACTCAGCAAGCTCAGCTCCCCCTGCTTCTCATCCCAGCAGACCAAGGTCAGCAGGGAGCTTTGTTAAGTAGCTGTAAATTCTCAGCTGTCCATAGCCTAGGATTTGGTGAATCTAGGCACCCCAGATGTTCTGGAACTACATTTCCCATGATGCTCCACTACACTGCGCTAGCACTGCTCCGTCCACGCCTCCCATCGCGTTTCGTCCAACCCACCAGGGGGCTTGGTCACAGAAATGTCTGCACTTTCAGGGAGTCCAGAGCCTCTGCCGAGAACAGCATGTTCAGACTCCAACTCACAGCCAAGGAGAGGTACACTTATATGGCCAAACGTTTGTGGACACTATGCCCAGGAGTATGTGAACCCCTCCGAATAGCGGAGATGAGGTGTTTCTGGTCTGGGAAGGGGTGATGGGGCTTCATGTTAACGCCCATGGTTCTGGAACGAGAGGTCCAACAAGCTCATTAAAATGTGTGATGGGCCACAGACCTTTGACCACATGGCGGTCCATACCGACAATGAATCTTGGATAATCCCATCCAAATCGATCCTGGAATTCTCAGGTCGGTGGTACGGCTATAAAACGTGTTGTGAAAATTCCACCTACCAGTTCCTGCAGCCGCCTCTTGCTCATTCCTTTCCTTTCCAGCTGCTTCTCGATGACTTTGGCGTTCTGGGCGTAGGAGTCCGCAATCTCCCTCTGAATGAAACAAGACAAGATGTGAGATCCCAGGATTGTAGAATATACCGAAAATGAGAGAAGAACCTGAGTGGGAACCACGGTGGGCACAGCGCTCAACTAAACCAAACCTGGATGGGTTCCTCCCACTAATACCAATGATGGGACACTATTCCTCCCACTAATACTAATGATGGGACACTATTCCTCCCACTGACAATGATGGGACACTATTCCCCCCACCGACACCAATGATGGGACACTATTCCCCCCACTGATACCAATGATGGGACACTATTCCCCCCACTGATACCAATGATGGGACACTATTCCTCCCACTGATACCAATGATGGGACACTATTCCTCCCACTGATACCAATGATGGGACACTATTCCTCCCACTGACACCAATGATGGGACACTATCCCTCCCACTGACACCAATGATGGGACACTATTCCTCCCACTGATACCAATGATGGGACACTATTCCTCCCACTAATACCAATGATGGGACACTATTCCTCCCACTAATACCAATGATGGGACACTATTCCTCCCACTAATACCAATGATGGGACACTATTCCTCCCACCGACACCAATGATGGGACACTATTCCTCCCACCGACACCAATGATGGGACACTATTCCTCCCACCGACACCAATGATGGGACACTATTCCTCCCACCGACACCAATGATGGGACACTATTCCTCCCACTGACACCAGTGATGGGACACTATTCCTCCCACTGACACCAGTGATGGGACACTATTCCTCCCACTGACACCAGTGATGGGACACTATTCCTCCCACTGACACCAGTGATGGGACACTATTCCTCCCACTGACACCAGTGATGGGACACTATTCCTCCCACTGACACCAGTGATGGGACACTATTCCTCCCACTGCCACCAGTGATGGGACACTATTCCTCCCACTGACACCAGTGATGGGACACTATTCCTCCCACTGACACCAGTGATGGGACACTATTCCTCCCACTGACACCAGTGATGGGACACTATTCCTCCCACTGACACCAGTGATGGGGCACTATTCCTTCCACTGACACCAGTGATGGGGCACTATTCCTCCCACTGATACCAATGATGGGTCACTATTCCTCCCACTGACACCAATGATGGGACACTATTCCTCCCACTGACACCAATGATGGGACACTACTCCCCCCACTGATACCAATGATGGGACACTATTCCTCCCACTGACACCAATGGTGGGACACTATTCCTCCCACTGACACCAATGATGGGACACTATTCCTCCCACTGACACCAATGATGGGACACTATTCCTCCCACTGATTCCAAGTGTTGTTGTCCTCCTGGAGGTTCTACTTACAGCTTCGATCTCCTCCTCCTCTTCATCGATGGTGGACACGGTGACCGAGCTGAACTTGCCCATGTCTTTTGTACGTTTGGTCATCATCACCTTTATATGAAAGAAATATTAAAATGTGAGATTACAGAAGGAATGACGAGAAAAAAAAAATGACAGAAAAAAAAAAAAAAAAAAAGGTGAGCTGCGATTGGCGGTGGGGAGGTAAACCTGCGCTCATGTATCCGATGTAACGTGGGGGGGCTTCCTGTTCTTCTCGGCACGTCCCCCGGGGGGCGACCTTCTACAAAAAGGGATCCTGCATCACGTCAGGACAGAACTGCACTCTTTAGACGTAACCCTGCAATGAACCTGAACCTGATTTCCATCAATTCCTCCGGGGGTGAGAAGAGAGCGTGAGCACTTAACCGAACATGACAGCGATCTCGCCGCTCGTCCATTCTCACCTCCGCTTCAAAAAAAAAAAAAAAATATCTATTTGCAAGCAAAGCGCCCCCTACTTAACCCACTTAAGACCCGGACCTTTAGGCAGCTAAAGGACCTTGCCACTTTTTGCGATTCGGCACTGCGTCGCTTTAACTGACAATTGCGCGGTCGTGCGACGTGGCTCCCAAACAAAATTGGCGTCCTTTTTTTCCCACAAATAGAGCTTTCTTTTGGTGGTATTTGATCACCGCGACGGTTTTTATTTTTTTGCGCTATAAACAAAAATAGAGCGACAATTTTGAAAAAAAAAATCAATATTTTTTACTTTTTGCTATAATAAATATCCCCCAAAAAAAGATAAAAACACATTTTTTTTCCTCAGTTTAGGCCGATACGTATTCTTCTACCTATTTTTGGGGGGGAAAAAAAAAAAAGAAAAAAAATCGCAATAAGCGTTTATCGTTTGGTTTGCGCAAAATTTATAGCGTTTACAAAATAGGAGATAGTTTTATTTATTTTTTATTATTTATTTTTTACTAATGGCAGCGATCAGCGATTTTTTTCCTGACTGCGACATTATGGCGCACACTTCGGACAATTTTGACACATTTTTGGGACCATTGTCATTTTAAAATGCATTGTTTACTGTGGAAATGACTAGGGTTGTCCAGATACCGATACCAGTATCGGTATCGGGACCGATACCGAGTATTTGCGGGAGTACTCGTACTCGTGCAAATACCCCCGATACCTAAATAGAATACTTCCCCCCCCTTTCCCCCCCCCGCCGCTGCCGCCGCATCGCGCCGCCGCATCGAGGGACATGGCTAGAGGGACATTGCTGCATATGTGAGGGACATGGCTAGAGGGACATTGCTGCATATGTGAGGGACATGGCTGCATATGTGAGGGACATGGCTAGAGGGACATGGCTGCATATGTGAGGGACATGGCTGCATATGTGAGGGACATGGCTAGAGGGACATGGCTGCATATGTGAGGGACATGGCTGCATATGTGAGGGACATGGCTAGAGGGACATTGCTGCATATGTGAGGGACATGGCTGCATATGTGAGGGACATGGCTAGAGGGACATGGCTGCATATGTGAGGGACATGGCTAGAGGGACATTGCTGCATATGTGAGGGACATGGCTAGAGGGACATTGCTGCATATGTGAGGGACATGGCTAGAGGGACATGGCTAGAGGGACATGGCTGCATATGTGAGGGACATGGCTAGAGGGACATGGCTGCATATGTGAGGGACATGGCTGCATATGTGAGGGACATGGCTAGAGGGACATGGCTGCATATGTGGGGGACATGGCTGCATATGGGGGGGACATGGCTGCATTTGCCCATAAAGACTGCATATCCGTGCCACCTAATGAGTGCTGCCGCATCAGTACAGCACTCATTAGGTGGCACTGATGAGGAGTCACTAATATGCAGCATTGATGGACACTGATAGACAGCCTTTATGGGCACCGATGAGGCGGCACTCGTTAGATGGCACTGATGAGGAGGCACTGATAGTCACCGATAGTGCCCATAAAAACTTTCCATCAGGGCTGCATATCAGTGCCTCCTCACCTAATGAGTTCTGCCGCATCAGTACTCATCAGTGCCCATAAACGCTGCATGATGGGCTGCACTGAAGGGCACGAATAGGCAGGCACTCATTAGGTGGCACTGATGAGGAGGCACCAATGGGCAGCCTTTATGCACCGATTAGGAGTCACTAATATGCAGCACTGATGGTCACCGATAGGCAGCCTTTATGGCCACAGATGGGTTGCACTCATTAGGTGGCACTGATGAGGAGGCACTAATATGCGGCACTGATGGACACTGATAGACAGCCTTTATGGGCACCGATGAGGCGGCACTAATGGAAACTGATAGGCAGCTTTTATGGGCACTGATGAGGCAGCACTCATTAGATGGCACTGATGGTCACCGATAGTGCCCATAATGACTGTCCACCAATGCTGCATATCAGTGCCTCCTCACCTAATGAGTTCAGCCTCAACAGTAATCAGTGCCCATAATCGCTGCATGATGGGCTGCACTGAAGGGCACTGATAGGCAGGCACTCATTAGGTGGCACTAATGAGGAGTCACTAATGGGCAGCCTTTATGGCCACAGATGGGTGGCACTCATTAGGTGGCACTGGTGAGGCACTAATATGCAGCACTGATGGAAAGCGATAGGCAGCCTTTATGGGCACTGATGAGGTGGCACTAATGGTCGCTGATAGGCAGCCCTTATGGGCGCCGATGAGGCAGCACTCATTAGGTTGCACTAACATGCAGCCTTTATGGGCACTGATGAGGAGACACTAATGGGCAGCCTTTATGGCCACAGATGGGTGGCATTGATGAGGAGTCACCTATTTGCGGCACTTATGGACACTAATAGGCAGCACTCATTAGGTGGTACTGATGAGGAGGCACTAATGGTCACTGATGAGGAGGCACTAATGGGCAGCCTTTATGGCCACAGAGGGGTGGCACTGATGAGGAGGCACTAATATACAGGATTGATGGACAGCGATCGGCAGCCTTTATGGGCACTGATCACCTAGAGGTGATCTCTGAGTAAACCCTTTTGGGTGAAATGCGTTAGTGTGGAGGTCCCAAAGAAGACGTGTTGGAGATCGGATATCTCCGGGATTCATCTTCACCCGGCTGGCAGCGGAGGAGACGGTTTTATGTACACACCACTTCACCAGGCCACCTTAGTGAATAGAACTGTATTGACTAGTAATGCATCAATCATGCGTTCAGTGTGGCTCACAGTTCATGAGCACAGAACTGTATGGATTTGTTTCCCCCTCCCCCGCTCTATATCAGACACACCGGGGACTCTGGAGCCCCTCCATATAACAAGGAATCACCTTTTTAGGGGGGTCGGGCTTCTGAGTGAATATATTTGTTTTTCCGAACCCTTGTCCAAACTTCACCAAGGCTCCACTGAAGATGAACGTTGCGGGGATATTCTTCTGAGAGTGCTGGTAGAAGAGGGGGAGGTTGCACCTGCCAAAACAGAAAGGTCATCCAATCACTGAGCTCGTACATAAAAAGGGGGAGGAGAAACAGGGGGATCATTTTCTGGATCTTCGATTTTCACACATTTTTATCGTGGGAAGCCACACACTGCGGGTTTGTACAGCTATTGCTCCAGCGATACTAACGACACAGCACCTAGCTCTGCCAACTGACGCATTTCACCATCCTACCGGGGCTTAATCAGGACTCAGGAAAGAAAAGGTGTTTTCCATTGCAATCAAACACTGTATGGTCAAAAGTATGTGAACCCCTCTCTTCAAATGATGAAGTTCAGGGGTCTCCAGTAAAGGGTCCTGGTAATACTCATACAAAGACAGGGCCGCCATCAGGGGGGTACAGGCAGTACACCTGTAAGGGGCCCGGATGGCAACCCCCCCTTTTTTTTTTATAAAAAAAAAAAAATATATACATTTTTTTTAATATATTATTATTTTTTTTATTAAGGGGCCCAGAGGTTTTTTTTCTTCTTTTCATTAAAGGGCCCAGAGGTCACCGGATGGCTACCCCCCCCCCCCTTTTTTATTATTTTTTTTTTAACCACTTAAGGACCTGGACCAATATGCTGCTAAATGACCCAAGGGGTTTTTACAATTCGGCACTGCGTCGCTTTAACAGACAATTGCGCGGTCGTGCGACGTGGCTCCCAAACAAAATTGGCGTCCTTTTTTCCCCACAAATAGAGCTTTCTTTTGGTGGTATTTGATCACCGCAACGGTTTTTATTTTTTGCGCTATAAACAAAAATGGAGCGACAATTTTGAAAAAAATTCAATATTTTTTACTTTTTGCTGTAATAAATATCCCCCAAAAACATATCTAAAATTATTTTTTTTCCTCAGTTTAGGCCGATACGTATTCTTCTACCTATTTTTGGTAAAAAAAAAAAAAATCGCAATAAGCGTTTATCGATTGGTTTGCGCAAAATTTATAGCGTTTACAAAATAGGGGATAGTTTTATTTTTTTTAATTTTTTTTACTACTAATGGCGGCGATCAGTGATTTTTTTCGTGACTGCGACATTATGGCGGACACATCTGACAATTTTGAAACATTTTTGGGCCCATTGTCATTTTCACAGCAAAAAATGCATTTAAAGCGGAGTTCCGGCCACAAATTTAAAAATAAAAACTTTTTAAATATGAAAACCCCTGTAATACACAAGCTTAATGTATTCTACTACAGTTAGTCTGTAAACTAAGGTCCGTTTTGTTAGGTTGTGACAGCATTTAGACACATTATAAAACAGAAATTGACTTCCTGGATTTCAGCCTCGCACATGCTCAGTGCTGTACAAGCAGTGTAATGGTTTCAGATCAGGTTTCAATAGCAACGGGAGTGTCAGAGAAAGTTACCGCCTCTTATCTATGCAAACCTCCCCTCCTCCCCTCCTCCCCTCCTCCTTCCAGGAACCAGTAAATATAATAAATAATTTGTTCCTGTGCAGATATATCTACATAACAAGATGATATATATCTCTTGTTATATATGTGGTGTGTATACATATACCAGACATGTGCACTGTCAATAAATTCATTTTGTTAGTGCGGTGACGTCAGTGCGGTGACAACATTATGTGCAGAGTGGGGGGAGGTACAGATGATCAGGCATACAGAGCGGATCTCTGATTGGTCTGTATCTGAGAACACGGATCGTAGTACAGCCCCGCCTCCCTGCACTAGAATTGTAACACACAGTGCAGAGCGATGTTTCTATGTACAGGGAGGCGGGGCTGTACTATGCTCGGTGCTCTCACATACAGATCTATCAGACAGAGTGAGATCCGCTCTGTCTGCCTGATGATCTGTATCTCCGTGCACCGGAGACAGACGGCAGGCGGGCGGGTGGTGGAGGGAGGAGGACGGGGGCGGTGCTAGGACGGGGGAGGAGTTAGAGAAGGAGAAGAGGAAGGACACCACCTCTATGGGCGGCACTGCCCTCCCTCCCTCCCGCCCCCCGAGATGTTCATCCACGGCTGCGATGTTCAGTCCAGCCTCCTGGGATTGATGAAACACATATCCCAGGAGGCATAGCAGCGCTGGATGCGGCGGGGGGCATTCCGCCGCGGCGGGGGAATAAGAGACACAGATAAAAACGTGAGTTTTTAAAAGACAAAAAAAAAAACATCCCAAATGTATTTAAGGGGGCAGTGTAAAAACGAATGCAAAGAAGTTGTAAAATAGGGTGGAACTCCGCTTTAAATTGCATTGTTTATTGTGAAAATGACAGTTGCAGTTTGGGAGTTAACCACAGGGGGGCGCTGTAGGAGTTAGGGTTCACCTAGTGTGTGTTTACAACTGTAGGGGGGTGTGGCTGTAGGTGTGACATCATCGATCGAGTCTCCCTATAAAAGGGATCACACGATCGATGCAGCCGCCACAGTGAAGAACAGGGAAGCCGTGTTTACATACGGCTCTCCCCGTTCTTCAGCTCCGGGGAGCGATCGCGACTATAAATGAATAGCCGCGCCGTCGTCCCGGTTCGTTCCTGAAGCCACGGGAACCGCCGCATGTACCGGGGGGGGGGTCCCGATCGGACCCCCGACCCACGTCTAGGCAGGGACTTACAGGTACGTTGATGTGCCTGTCCGTGCCATTCTGCCGATGGAAATGTACATGCGGCGGTCCGGAAGTGGTTAATATATATTTTTCTTTATTTCTTCTTTTTTTGTAAAGGGCCACCCCCGCTTCTCAATTTGCGGCGGCCCCCCGGTTCTCTGTGCTCCACGGGGCCCAGACCTGAAGCTGTGTAAGGGGCCCCATAATTCCTGATGGCGGCCCTGTACAAAGACATTACAGACAGTTGTGTTCTTCCAGCCTTGTGGTAACAGTTTGGTGAAGACCCTTCTCTGTTCCAGCATGACTGTGGCCCCCCCCCCCCCCCCCTCCCGTCAAAACCCATCTTTTCTGAAGGCAAAAGGACAGTAGGGAAAGGATACTAAGCGCCCAGAGGCGATTCAGTTCGCATGTGTTGCGCTATATAAGTTTCTCACTCACTCACTCCCGTGTACAAAGCCAACTCCATAAAGACATGGTGTAACGGAACTCCAGCGTCCTGCACAGAGCCCCCACCCACGAAATGACACAAAATGTTTTATGCAAAAATAAGTTACAAAAATTATTAACCACTTCAGCCCCGGACCATTTTGTAGCTAAAAGGACCGAGGCCACTTTTTGCGATTCGGCACTGCGTCGCTTTAACTGACAATTGCGCGGTCGTGCGACGTGGCTCCCAAACAAAATTGGCGTCCTTTTTTTCCCCACAAATAGAGCTTTCTTTTGGTGGTATTTGATCACCTCTGTGGTTTTTATTTTTTGCGCTATAAACAAAAAAAAGAGCAAAAAAATACAATATTTTTTTCTATAATAAATATCCCCAAAAAATATACATATAAAAAAAAAAAAAACATTTTTTTCCTCAGTTTAGGGCGACACTTATTCTTCTATATATTTTTGTAAAAAAAAAAAAAAAACGAAACAAAAAAAAACACAATAAGCGTTTGATTGGTTTGTGCAAACGTTATAGCGTCTGCAAAATAGGGGGATAGTTTTATGGCATTTTTATTAATATATATATATATATACACACACACACTAGTAATGGCGGTGATCTGCGATTTTTATCGTGTCTGCGACATTATGGCGGACACATCGGACTCTTTTGACACATTTTTTTGACCATTGTAATTTATACAGCGACAGTGCTATAAAAATGCACCGATTACTGTGAAAATGACACTGGCAGTGAAGGGGTTAACCACTAGGGGGCGCTGTAGGGGTTAAGTGTTCCCTAAGGAGTGATTCCTACTGAGGACGCACCGATGGGGGAAGGCTGGCGAGGACGCACCGATGGGGGAAGGCTGGCGAGGACGCACCAATGGGGGAAGGCTGGCGAGGACGCACCGATGGGGGAAGGCTGGCGAGGACGCACCGATGGGGGAAGGCTGGCGAGGACGCACCGATGGGGGAAGGCTGGCGAGGACGCACCGATGGGGGAAGGCTGGCGAGGAGGCACCGATGATCAGTTCCCTTTAATTTTTCTTTACTGTTAGGCGCTGGTGAGGTTAAACGAATGGTCAGTTCCCTTTAATTTTTCTTCTTCCCTGATGGGCGCTGGTGAGGAGGCACCGATGATTAGTTCCCTTTCTTCTTCACTGATGGGCGCTGGTGAGGAGGCACCGATGATTAGTTCCCTTTCTTCTTCTTCACTGATGGGCGCTGGTGAGGAGGCACCGATGATTAGTTTCCTTTCTTCTTCACTGATGGGTGCTGGTGAGGGGGCACTGATGATCAGCTCCCTGATTACCAGTGTAAACAATGTACTGAGAGCCTTGCCAGTTATCAGCTCTCCTTTCCTCACACGGACAAGACAGGACAGCCGATAACCGGCAAGTCTGTTTACATGTGATCAGCTGTGATTGGACACAGCTGATCACATGGTAAAGGGCTCCTGTGATTGGCCCTTTACCCCAATCTTGTGATCGCTGTGTCCAGAGGACATAGTGGTCAAGGGGCATCTCCTATTTGGGGGGGGGGTGGTTCTGGGAGGAGGACGTCCACGGATGCCCTCCCAGAACTAGCTGACCGCGCTGTAGCCATTTTTGGCTAGTGGTTAATGGCCGCGGACAGACAGCTTTATAATAATTAGGCAAGAGGTATCAACTCCTTAATAATGGCGTTTGGGGGAGTGGGGCAACTCTTCATGAATAGCCAGGGCTGTGGAATAGAAGGCCTAACAATCTCATACAGGTGTGATGGTCAGGTGTCCATAGAACAGTGATGGAGAACCTCGGCACCCCGGATGTTTTGGAACTACATTTCCCATGATGCTCATGCACTCTGCAGTGTAGTTGAGCATCATGGGAAATGTAGTTCCAAAACATCTGAGGTGCCGAGGTTCCCCATCACTGCCATATAGTGCATGTCCAAGATGAGAAGAGCAGCGACACTCATTACATCCTAGACGATGAAGGGTTAAGGCTGCAATAAAATATTTTATCACCCGACAAGCACATTTCCCGTTCAGTTCATCTCAGGTGAACCGGCTGCAGGCACCGACCTTCAGCGCCAACTTATCTCCGCCCAACGAACACACATCCACAGGGATGAAATGTTCCAACCTTCCACATATATTCTCAATGCAAAACCAGCCCCTCCCCCCCTCGCTCCCCCCCCCGAGCACTCTTCAGTGTCTGTATCCCGGAGCCCAAGAATGTGACAAACGTTTGCTGAGAACATTCTTCACGGTACGGTTATCATAAAAAAAATATGGCTACTGCAGAATCCCGACAGGACCCAATTATATCTCATAGCTGCAAAAGAGAAAAAGCAGAACTCCAGGCAAGCTGTGCGCATCTCAGGACTGGATGGACAGCAATACAAATCCTATGGTAGGAAAACCTCTATTAGCTAGATTCACGTCGGAGAGCCTACCGTTAGGCAGGCGTAGCGTATCGCATATACGCTACGCCGCCGTAAGTTAGAGAGGCAAGTGCTGTATTCACAAAGCACTTGCGTCCTAAGTTACGGCGGCGTATCGTAAATGGGCCGGGCTAAGCGCGCCGAATTCAAATGAGGAACAGGGGGGCGTGTTTTATGTTAATGAATCGTGACCCGACGTGATTGACGTTTTTAAACGAACGGCGCATGCGCCGTCCGTGTACATATCCCAGTGTGCATTGCTCCAAAGTACGCCGCAAGGACTTATTGGTTTCGACGTGAACGTAAATTACGTCCGGCCCCATTCACGGACGACTTACGCAAACAACGTAAAATTTTCACAATTCGACGCGGGAACGACGTCCATACTTAACATTGGCTTGGCCAGCTTTTTGGTGGAATAACTTTACGCCTGAAAACGCCTTACGTAAACGGCGTATCTTTACTGCGACGGGCAAGCGTACGTTCGTGAATAGGCGTATCTCGCTGATTTTACGCATTCTAGGCGCAAGTCAGCGTTCACGCCCCTAGCGGCCGGCGGGACTAGACAGCGCAGGTCGTCGTATCTTAGCTACATTTAAGTGTATCTCAATTTGAGAATACACTTAAATGTACGACGGCGCAGATTCAGAGTTACGACGGCGTATCTACTGATAGTCTACTGATACGCTGGCGTAAATCTCTCTGAATCTGGCTATATGTATTCAATCGTTTATTTGGATGTTTGCCTGGAGATCAGCTTTTACTTGTTGTTCCTGGTACAATTTTCAGTGTAAGTGTAATCAGGAGATTTTAAATAATAACAATAATAAAAAATAAAAAATAAAAAGGAAGAAAAATACTAGAAATGACATGAAGCAATGGACTTACTTGCTGCATTTTTTCCTGTATTGTCTTTCAATCCCCTCCGGTCTACAAGAAGAAAAGAAAAAAGGAATATTACTTTTAAAATTCTTCATAAAAGTCCAAAAAGATAAAAAACTGAAAAACACATTTTCAGATATCCGACACCCCTGGAGCCCAATCTGCGGCAATTTTAATGCGGTCCTTGGGGCCCCTTGTATCATGTGCTCAGTCTCTGACCATCCGTTGTATGGGGCCTGCAGTCTCTGACCGCCTCTTGTTCCGTGTCTACAGTCTCTAACCATCTCTTAACATTTCGATGGCCTGCAACCTACTGTCCTGCCCCCTGCGCTCGCCCGCAGCCTATAGCCCTGCCCCCTGCAGCCTACGGCCCTGCCCCCTGCGCTTGCCAACGGTTGTACCGCCTGCAGCCTACGGTCCTGCCCCCCGAAGCCTACGGCCCTGCCCCCCTCATGCTCGCAATCAGCCTAGGGCCCTGTCGCGGCAGTCTACGCCCCTTTCTGCCCCCCCATGCTCGCCCGTAGCCTACACCCCTGCCCCCCGTGCTCGCAATCAGCCTGGGGCCCTGCCCCCCCCGTGCTCGCAATCAGCCAAGGGGGTAGAGATACCTGCGCAGATACACTGCTTCCTCCTCTTCTACATTACAGAACTTGTGAGCGTGTTTTGCCACATCGATGAGTCTGGCTCGGTCCCGAGGCCTCATGGGAAGTTTTTCCAGCTGGCAATCTGAGCAAAAAAAAGAGAAGAAATGAAGACACAAAAAAAGACTGCGAGCCCTCAGATGGAGAAAGAGAACAAGAGAGAAAGAAAGAGAACGAGAGAACGAGAGAGAGAACGAGAGAGAGAGAGAGAACACGAGAGAGAGAGAGAGAACACGAGAGAGAGAGAGAGAGAGAGAACGAGAGAGAGAGAACGAGAGAGAGAACGAGAGAGAGAGAACGAGAGAGAGAGAGACAGAGAGAACGAGAGAGAGAGAGAACGAGAGAAAGAGAGAGAGAGAACGAGAGAGAGAGAGAGAGAGAGAGAGAACGAGAGAGAGAGAGAGAGAGAGAGAACGAGAGAGAGAGAGAGAGAGAGAGAGAGAACGAGAGAGAGAGAGAGAGAGAGAGAACGAGAGAGAGAGAACGAGAGAGAGAGAGAGAGAGAACGAGAGAGAGAGAGAGAGAGAGAGAACGAGAGAGAGAGAGAGAGAGAGAGAGAACGAGAGAGAGAGAGAACGAGAGAGAGAGAGAGAGAGAGAGAGAGAGAACGAGAGAGAGAACGAGAGAGAGAACGAGAGAGAGAGAACGAGAGAAAGAGAGAGAGAGAACGAGAGAAAGAGAGAGAGAGAACGAGAGAGAGAGAGAGAGAGAGAACGAGAGAGAGAGAGAGAGAGAGAGAACGAGAGAGAGAGAGAGAGAGAACGAGAGAGAGAGAGAGAGAGAGAGAGAACGAGAGAGAGAACGAGAGAGAGAGAGAACGAGAGAGAGAACGAGAGAGAGAACGAGAGAGAGAACGAGAGAGAGAACGAGAGAGAGAACGAGAGAGAGAACGAGAGAGAGAGAGAACGAGAGAGAGAGAGAACGAGAGAGAGAGAGAACGAGAGAGAGAGAGAACGAGAGAGAGAGAGAACGAGAGAGAGAGAGAACGAGAGAGAGAGAGAACGAGAGAGAGAGAGAACGAGAGAGAGAGAACGAGAGAGAGAACGAGAGAGAGAACGAGAGAGAACGAGAGAGAACGAGAGAGAACGAGAGAGAGAGAGAACGAGAGAGAGAGAGAGAGAGAGAGAGAGAGAACGAGAGAGAGAGAGAGAGAGAACGAGAGAGAGAGAGAGAGAACGAGAGAGAGAGAGAGAGAGAACGAGAGAGAGAACGAGAGAACGAGAGAGAGAACGAGAGAGAGAGAGAACGAGAGAGAGAGAGAACGAGAGAGAGAGAGAACGAGAGAGAGAGAGAACGAGAGAGAGAGAGAACGAGAGAGAGAGAACGAGAGAGATGTACCGATTACACCACAAGAAATTGGGGAGAAAATCCAAAACCTGCAAACCAAAAAATCCAGTGGGATGGATGGAATCCTGCCAGAGATGATTAAACACGGCTCCCCAGAGGCACACGCTGCAATATGTAAA